>NW_008613741.1:0-2507 GCF_000691845.1 Merops nubicus | reverse complement strand
ACGGGGCGCCGCCGCGGCCTGACCGTGCTCTGAGGTCCGCGGCAGGCCTGGAGCGCAGGCAGGGCAACCGAAGGAAGCTGGGCCGAAGAGCAGTGCAGAAAGCGGTTGTGCCAATTTACTGTCCCTCGAACCAGACCTTCTCATGGGGTGGATCGGTGTAAAGCTTTACGTACCATTTTTTTTTTTTTAGTCACTGTGACATTATCCTAATACGCAGTAGTTTCTGGAGCTGGTTTTTCAACACTTCTCTATTGTAATTTTCTGTTTTACCTGTGGACATCCAGTAATTCTACTGCTTGTCCCTTCTGTGAAATGCTTTGAGATCTATGGTGGAAATTGATTACATAACACTTAACTGCTATAAATTTAAAGAGTTCTCTTGTGGCTGTGTGGATTTATCTAAGCACTATTACGTGGGAGTAGCCACATGACAAATCAGAAGCAAGGTAGGACTAGCACAAGGGGGGTTGTTTCTCAGCTCCGATAAAAACCAGGAGGATAATGCTGTGATAATTTACACTCTAAAATTGAATTCCTGTTACACAAAATGTCAGTCTGTATATTATTTTCCCTGTTCATCGTGCTCCATGCAAAGTCAGTTCAGTGCTACCCACTGTCCATCTGATCAGAGTAGCTCTAAATGCTTCTGACCCAAGTTCAAAAAAACCAGTGCTTTGCTTTCCTGCAAGGCTGTATTTTACCAGTTCTGACGAAGCCAGTACCCTAACTCCTCCTCTCCACTAGCTTCTGTTTGTTTTAGGGTGTTTGCAAAACCACCTACGTGTAACAGGGCGTTTTAATTCTGAAACTGGGATCTAACATCCTAGTTAAGTATGCAACAACTGCAGTCACCACTAGAAATAAAACCTGCTTAGCCGAAACTACAGTGATATCTCTGGAAAGGCTGACCAATGGTCAAGACCAAAACTTGGTGAGTCCAGCTGTAAGAATGTCTTTTACAATACTTCGGTAACATTCAGAACTTATTTTTCCTATTTGTTGTGAGGTCAAGAACTATGAACAGAAAGAGAATCCACAAATACAAATAAACTTTAAATATACTTTCTATTTTTAGATTACTTCTCCTGGAACCCTCGATTGTTACTTTTAAAATGAAGCAACGTGTTTGTTATTATTACAGGTAGTCTTCTATGGATAATAAAACTGTTCTAACAAGTTTTACCAACGATGCTGATGCAGTGGCTGGCAAATATGATTCAGTGGAGGAAGAAGAAAAAGAAACTGAAAATTAATATTCTTTCTCCTCAGCTGCCTAGGCGTTAGGGAAGAGCACTTTTCCAAAGAAAGGGTGAGTTGCCATCAGTGGATACGCACTGCTGACAGAAAAAAAACCCAACCTAATGCATACACTAAAGATTCTGCATTAAAAAAAAATGAAATGCTTTCACTGTACATTCTCATACAGGGAGATAATAAAGTATTTTCTTGTAATAAGTATAGACCATGTTAGGTTCCTATTGTCTGTTATATTTTTTTTTCTTCGCCTTGCCTTTCTCTGTGGTTTGCACTGTTGTAACAGCTGCAAGATATTTCTTGAAGTTTAAAGCATTGGATTGAGTCATTATGTAATGAAATTTAATTGTGCTAATGACTGATTAAAACCATTGTATACCTTGTATTTGTAGTGAACTTTCAGAGTAGCTGGTTCTTTCTTTTTTAAGTGTCAGTTGCCTCTTTTTATCTTCCTGGCTATAAAGTTCATTCCACAGTTCTGACTTTGGGACTTGCCTCTTTCCAGTGTAACATGAAAATGTTCCACAGACTGAGTACTTCTGAAATTATAACACTGAACTGCATCCTGTGCATGTGTTTGAAGTTTATCCTGTTATGTGGTTTTGTTTTGTTTTGTTTTGTTTTTTTTTTTCAAGAGGAGGTTACAAGTCCTTGGCAAGCTCCCGCTCAGTACTCCCACAACCAGCAGTGAGATTTGTGGACGTGGAAGTTCAAATCCCTCCCTTTTAAGTTCTGCTATTGTTTACCTGCTCACATTTTTAGACTGAAGAGAACTGGTAAACAATACTGGACATTGTGATGGCATAGAAATTCTATACGTTTGATGTGTAAGGAAAGAGGATAAGGATATTTTAGTAATTTGTATTTTGTTGGTGGTCACAGCACGTTTTCAAACTTGCAGTGCAGGAGGATATGGTAAGGCAGCAGAATGTTTTTCACTCCTCCCTCATATCCAGATTAGTTGGGCTGAGATACCTCAGAAAAGACAGAAATAACTATTCTAGCCTTTTGTGGCAAGCTTGTTTAAAATCGTTCTGCAGTGACCTGAAACCTAAGCGTCACTGTAACTTTTTTTTTTTTTTTGAAAAAAGGTAGCAACATTGAATCGGAACAAGACTGTACAGTTATGTGAAAGTTATTGTCTGGATAGTAAATAAACATATTTATAAATATGAGATAAAGTATTGTCTCATGCTAAACCCCACCAGGAATATAATTTCCATGTTGGTTTTTTTTTTTTTTTTTTCTTCGCA
>NW_008613740.1:662-864 GCF_000691845.1 Merops nubicus | reverse complement strand
CTGTGGGTCGCCTGGGATCCCGTGGGTGTCCTGGGGTCCCACAGATAGCACAGGGTCCTGTGGGTGCCTGTTCGCCCCATGGTCAGCTTGGGTTCCCGTGGGATCTCCAGGGTTCCCATGGGGTGCCTGCTGGTCACGTAGATGTTGTAGGGCCTTGTGGGCTACTGCTGCTCCCGTGGGCCGCGTAGGCTGGCAGGGGTGC
>NW_008613740.1:0-256 GCF_000691845.1 Merops nubicus | reverse complement strand
GGGTGCACCCCAGCCCTGCTTGGGGTGCACGGGAGCAGGTGGGGTGTATCCTGTGGGCTCCATTGAAGATCCCAAAAGTCCTGAGGAAAACTTAGCTGCAAACAAAACATCCATTCCTGGATGTGCTGGACGTGGCCCCCCCCCCTTGTAGCCCCCAGCTTTCCAAGGGGGACAGGAAGGTGACCCCTGCTCTTCCTGATGAGGGTCCAGCACGGGCAGGTTGGGGAGCTACCAGGGCTGGACCTTCCTCCTCCTC
>NW_008613739.1:0-4611 GCF_000691845.1 Merops nubicus | reverse complement strand
GGGAGGGGGGCAGTGGGGTGGGATCCTGGAGGGAGCCTTTTCCCCCAGGGTGATGGTGCCCGGCTGCCCGCAGAGGGATGCTTTCCAAAAAGCAGCGGAGTCACTGGGCAGCAAGGATGGGCAGCAGTGGGCAGCTCTGCTCATATGGCACCTTTAAGAGCAGGGAGTGGCGTCCCAGTGCTGCCTAAAAATAGTGTGTCTGTCCCCCATCCCGACTGGATCGGTGGAGTGTCCTCCTCCCAGCAGGAGAGCAAGAGGGAGCGAGCCAGAGTGGGGCTCAACCCAGCCCCAGAACCACGCCCCAGAAATTGGTGGCAACCCCATCAGGGCAGCAGAGAGCACGGGGTGCTGGGAAGGCGAGGCTGTGTCCAGGGGAGGGGGGCGAGTGGGAGTGTCATTGCCTTTTCCTAGCAGGGACACCCTCACCACACTCCACTCAGGCTCTGTCCACCAGCGAGGCCCCGCGGCCATCCCCAGCACCATGGTGAGGAACGTGGATGACTTTGACTTCTGCCTGCCCTCGCACGCTGAGGGGGTGCTGGAGGGGCTGCAGCAGCTGCGCAGCAACCCCAACAGTGGAGACGTGACGCTGTTTTTCCTCCCCCGGCCACCCGGGCTTCCTGGCCCTCTGCAGCCACTACTTCCACGCCATGTTCTCCGGCGACTTCGCCGAGAGCATCGCGGCACAGGTGGAGCTGAAGGAAGTGGACCCCGGCGCCCTGGAGATGCTGCTCGACTTCGCCTACACGGGGAAGGTCACCATCAACCAGAGCAACGTGGAGGGGCTCATTAGGACCTCCAGCCAGCTCCACTTCCCCACCATCCAGAAGGTCTGCAGCCGCTACCTTCGGCAGCAGATGGATGCCACCAACTGCCTAGGTATCTGTGAGTTCGGCGAGAGCCATGGCTGCCCTGAGGTCTCCTCCAAGGCCTGGTCTTTCTTGCAGGAGAACTTTGAAGCAGTCTCTCTGCAGGAGGAGTTCCTCCAGCTCTCTAAGGAGAGGTTGGCCACCTACCTCTCCAATGACCAGCTGCAGGTGCAGGAGGAGAAGAGCCTGGCCGAGGCCGTGCTGCGCTGGGTACGCCACGACCCAGGGCCACGAGCCAAGTTCCTGCCGGAGCTGCTGGAGCTTGCCCACCTCGTCTCACTGCCCGACCAGTACCTGCAGGACCTGCTTGCCACTGAGCCCTTGATCCGCGACTCGGATGCCAGCAAGGCGCTCATTGCCCAGTCCTGTGCCACAGTGGGTGACCCCCGTTAATCCCACCCCCAAGCTGGTGAGGAGGCTCAGCTCAGAACCTGACTATCCTGCTCTGTCCTCTCCATCAGGGGCAGAGTGATGCGGGTGCCCAGAGGAGCGCCCCAATCTCGCCACAGAAGCTAGAGGAGGTGCTGGTTGTAGTCGGTGGCCGTGTGCTGGAGGAGGGCGAGGATGAGGACACAGGGCTAGAGATGCTGGCTACCCACAGGAACTTTGCCTTCTACAACCCCAAAAGCAGTAAGTGCCAACAGCAGGGGTGGGGCAGGCACACATGCATGTTCATTAACACCCTGTGTGCCCCAGAGCCACCTCTTGCCAAACGATCTGGCATCAGGAGGAGCGCTGGGCGGGTGGGGGGTGGGAAAAGTGGAACGGGACTGGCTTAAAATCATCACTGCTGGCTGGGCATGGTCATCACTTGGCTCCACTGGGTTTCAGGGCAATGGATGGCGCTGCCTGATTTCCCTGATTATAACAAATGGGGCTTTTCCCTGGTGGCTCTGAACAACGATGTGTATGTCACAGGTATGTGCCAGGGCTGCTGGTGTGGGCTTGGGGGTCCCCAAGAAGCAGGGAGAGAGGATGTGGGCATGGGGTGCTCACAAGGGTTACTCTCCTCTCTGAGCAAAACCCTCTCCTTACTCTCCTTTTGGGTGGGTCCAGCCACTGGCAAGGGATGGGATGACTACACTTAGATGATCTGTCCCTCCCCAGGCGGCTCTCGGGGGTCCAAGAATGACACCTGGTCAACGACCCAGGCCTGGTGCTTCTGCCTCAAGGACGGCGTCTGGAAGCCCATTGCTTCCATGCTCAGAGCCCGGACTAATCACACCAGTGCCATCCTCAATGGCGAGATCTATGTCATTGGGGGTAAGGCTGTAAAGACCTCACGGGTGCTGCTCAAGCAGGGGTCCGTGGGTGCTCTGGAGCAGTGGGTGGCTGTAGCATCCTGCCACCCTGCAGGGACGACAGTGGAGGCGGTAGAGGTGGAGCGCTATGATCCCTACAACAAGAGCTGGTGTGCCATCAGCCCAGCCCTCAAGTACGTGAGCAATTTTGCAGCCTCCAGCTGCTTGGGCAAGCTCTACCTGGTGGGCTCCTGCGCCGTCAAATACAACGCGCTCACCCTGCAGTGCTACAATCCTGTCCAAGGTGAGAACTGGCACCACCGCTGCACCCCAACAATCCTTTCCCAGGGAGCAGGACTGAGGGGAGCCCCAGGCAGGCAGCATCCTGTGTCGCCAGGCACGGTCCTGCCTGAAGGGACCAGGTGCTACCAAGGTCCGTCCACGGCTGTGGCGTGAGGTGAGGGACCAGTCAGGAGCAGATGCTGGTAGCATGGACCTGAGTCACAGACCTCCAGCACAGCCAGGACCTGGACATCGGTGGCGTGGGATCCTTGGGGCAGAGGGGCAGGGGAGGCTGCCTGCCTTAGGGAGAAACTAAACCCTGTGATAAAGCCACCTTCTTGAGGAGCCTCTGCACAGCCTGCAGTGGTCTCACCCATCCCACACCACCACTACAGACAGTTCCCCCACGTGGTTTTATGCAAGAGCCTTGTCTGGGATGGGGACCGTGTGTTTCACCCTGCCTGGCCCATCTGTCCTCTCCCTTTCAAGCTCCCCCTTAAACAGCCGTGGGCTCAGCAATGCTTTTTTCAGCCACTGGCAGCTGCGTCAAGAGCCAAGGGTGCTGCATAGTGCTGACAGCTGTTCTTGCAGATCTGTGGAGTGTGATCACATCTCCCTTCATCCCCAAGTACCTCTCAGCCCCACGGTGTGCCACCCTGCATGGGCTCATCTACCTCATTGGGGACAACACCAAGAAGGTTCACGTGTACAACCCAGAGGCCAACATCTGGCAGAAGGTAGCAGGATGCAATCACCCTCCCGGGGAGGTGCAGTAGCTCTTTGCTCCCCACCAGCAGCCCCAGCACACCCTCTCCCTCCTGCCCACCCATCCCTTGGCTCTATTAACCCCTGCAGAGATGAAGATGCCCCAGTCCTTCCTCCCCTGCTCCCCCACCACACCCACACCAGGATCATGTCTTTCCCATCGAGTTACTGATTTCGAGCAGTGTTCACACTGCAGAAGCCCCCAGGACCCACTTCTCCAGCACCACCCTCCTACAGGGTTTGCAGGGCTCCTGCCTGCACAGTCCAGCAACGTCCTTCTTGTCCCTTCCATCCCCCAGAGTACTCACTTCACACAGCACCTCCAAATTTGCTCCTGTACAAGCACAACACAGGGGTTCTTCTAAAACCAAGACATGGCTTCAGAGGCCCTCAAACCTTGCAGAGAGAATGGGGCAGGAGAGCGTGCTGGACGGATTGCTGTCTTCTGCAGTGGGGGTGGGAGGTCCTCGGGGGGTCCCAGCACATCTCTCTCTGCTCCTCACACAGGTACAGCTTCTGCACACACTCCATGAGAACGGCGGGATGGTACCGCTGGGCGACCGGCTCTTCGTCACCGGTGGCCATTGGCAGGGCATGGATGGGGACTACCAGGTGGAGATGGAGGTGTATGACTGCACCAAGGACCTCTGGACACGGGAGGGCTCCCTGCCCTGCCCCTGGCTCTTCCATAGCTCCTCCTCCATCTTCATGGACACCTCCAAGTGGACAGAGGCTTTCCAGGGTGCCCGTCGGTGGTAGGAGAGCCCGCGGTGGCTGTTGTCCTGCACAGCTGCTCTCCCTCTTGCCTCTGTCCCCACTGCCAGTTCAGCTCTGCAGGGGAGGAGACAAACCCCTCTGCCTGTTTTGCTGGGGTGTTGGGAGCATGTGTCGTGCTGCTGCCATGAGGAAATGGCTTTTCCTTATAAATGCACTTTGGCTGAGGAGTGCTCACTTTTAGTTTGTTTCCTATTTTTCTTTTTTTTTGAGAACTGCCTTTTCACCCCTCCAAAGTCCAAAAGCTTTTAGGGTATTTTGAAGCCTCCCAAAGTGTAGCTCATCCCATCAGAGTCTGTAATTCCTGCCTGGTGGCCATGGCCCCTCTCCCTGCCACATTGACATCCAGCATGAGGGAACCACTGTTCCCTGGCTCCCAAAGCTCTCTGGCACCTTGGCTGGCCCACACTGAAGTGTCAGACCTGCTTCAGCATGCTGTGGAGGAGAATGACAGGAGACAAACCGACTTTTGGATGCTTTTGTATCCTCGAGTGTCACAGCAGCTGGTGGTGGGGTGCTTTATCCTGTGCATCCCCATCTCCTTGCAACCCTGGGAGGTGACCCGAGGATCGTTGTGAAGCAGATGGCACCTCAGAGGCTCCTGGCGTCGGAACAGAGCTGGATGGTGCCTCCCACCCCATCCCAGTCTCTGCTGGTACCTGGTGGCATGGCAGAGGATG
>NW_008613738.1:725-1280 GCF_000691845.1 Merops nubicus | reverse complement strand
CGGCTCGCTCGTAGCGCAGCGCCGCCCTCTGCGTCTCCTGCTGGGCCTGCGCCGCGGAGCGGTCAGGGCACGGCCCGGGGTGCCCACCCCCCCTCGTGCTGCAGTGACCCCCCACTGGGCAGGAGTGCTGCTCTGCTGGAGATGAGCCAGCGTGTGTCCAGCCGGTCAAAGCGGCCACCAGCATCTGGGCTTGGATCAGCACCAGTGTGGCCAGCAGGGCCAGGGCAAGGAGCATCCCCATGGACTGAGCAGTGGGGAGGCCACCCCTTGAATTCTGGGGTCAGTTTTAGGCCCTTCCCTCTAAGAAGGACCTCCAGGGGCTAGAGTGTGGCCAGAGGAGAGCAACAAAGCTGGGGAAGGGGCTGGAGAAGGGGCTGGAGAAGTTGTGGGGAGCAGCTGAGGGACCTGGGGGGTCCAAAGGAGGCTCAGGGGAGACCTTCTGGCTCTGCCAACTCCCTGCCAGGAGCTTGGAGCCAGCTGGGAGAGGGGAGATCTCTTGTCCCCAAGCCATGGGAGGAGAGGAACCGGCCTCAAGTTGCCCCAGGGGAGGTTGAG
>NW_008613738.1:0-607 GCF_000691845.1 Merops nubicus | reverse complement strand
GAACCTCCGCCTCCCCCCCCCCAGGGGTTTCCAAGCCATGGAGATGTGGTGCTGAGGGACATGGTTGGTGGAGACCTGGCAGTGCTGGGGCAACACTTGGACTTAGAAGACCTCCAAGGTCTCTTCCCACCCCACCAAGTCTGGGACTCTGGGCCTGGGGCTCTGGTACCTCTTTGGCCAGGCGTCGGGCCTCGTAGTAGGGTCGTGCCTTCTCGATGCAGTTGCCCAGCTGGGAGCCCTGGGCATTGAGCTTCCTGGCTGACTCGGAGAGGATGCGGCGATAGGCAGTGCGGGCGTCCTGCGAGGAGCAAGGGCCAGCTCAGCTCCCCCCACACCACCTCGCCCCCCTCCAAGACCATCTTAGCTGGGGAGACTGGGCCCAGTTAAAAACCGTGGGTCGCTCACGTCCAGCTGGAGCTCCACGCGGTTGATCTCCTCGTTGGCCTGGTTCAGGTGCTCCAGCTCCTCCTAGAAGGAAGGGGGGGAAAAAAAATCAAGTCTACTGCCCCCACCCAAAAAAATGGGGCGAGCTAGGAAAACACCCTAAAAGACCCCCCACACACACACCTGTATCCTGGGGTCCAGCTCTTCCTCCTCTTCCTCCTCC
>NW_008613737.1:0-621 GCF_000691845.1 Merops nubicus | reverse complement strand
AGAACATGGCAAATAGAATCTGCTGTTGCCTCTTTTCCCCAAGCCATAGTAGCTCCAGAAACTGTGAGCCAGGGCAGCTCCAGCTGTAGGTGGTGGCATCAAAAAGTCAGAAGAATTCAAGAAGACAGCAGAAAATTAAATCAAAGAAGAACTGAGGGAAGAGGCAGAGGCTACCCTTAGCCTTTAAGACCACCTCCTTGGAGGTTTGACTTCTACCATGGTGCTATGGGTCCAAATGTTGGCTTTCAGGAGGACATGGCACAACACAGTTCATTCCGAAGTGGGCTCAGTCAATGCTAGGCCAGCAGATGGATGGACAGAAGGTGACAACCCCAACAAAGCCTCACACTCCCAGAGAGCATCCCTGTAAGGGAGCTGGGGTGGCATTAGAGGCAGTAACATGTTTGTGCCCATCTGTTGCAGCTGGCACCATGCCATTTCCCAGCTTCAGGTCACCAAAGGATGTTGGATTGGTGCTGTAATTTTCCCAATTCTGCCATGACTTCTGCCTCAGTAGCAGATGATGACTTCCCAGCAGACAGCAAACCAAGCAAAGCCAAGGGCCAAGCGTGGTAGAGTTGGCCACTGCAATCACAGCACCAGGGGAGGAGCTGGAGCACC
>NW_008613736.1:7182-7597 GCF_000691845.1 Merops nubicus | reverse complement strand
GAGCCACCAATGCGCAGCGGCAGCCCAAAAAGCCAATCGAATCCTGGGCTGCTTCATAGGAAGTGTGGCCAGGAGGGGGACAGAGGTGATCCTGCCACTCTACTCTGCCCTGGTGAGACCTCGCCTGGAGTCCTGTGTCCAGCTCTGGAGTCCCAGCACAAGAAGGATGTGGTGCTGTTGGAACCTATTCAGCAGAGAGACACAAAAATGCTCAGAGGGCTGGAGGCCTTCTGCTACGAGGACAGGCTGAAGGAGTTGGGGTTGTTCAGCCTGGAGAAAAGGAGGCTCTGGGGGGACCTTATAGCAACCTTCCAGTACCTGAGAGGGGCCTACAAGACAGTAGGAGAAGGACTATTCACAAGGGTTTGTAATGACAGAACGAGGGGTAATGCCTTTAAGCTCGAAACAGGCAGAT
>NW_008613736.1:0-7044 GCF_000691845.1 Merops nubicus | reverse complement strand
AGTTGGAGATGTCTCTGCTTATGGTGAGGGGGTTAGACTAGATGATCTTTGGAGGTCCCTTTAGCCCAGACTTTCTATGATTCTATGATTCCATGACTATTCAGGTTATTAATTAGTTCTTCAAGTACAAAAATACCAAAAAGATGTGGTAATCCTAAAAAAAACAATTCTTATAAAACAAAAATATCTCTAAACATCTCACAAAGCAATGTTAGCCTTCACATGTAATTCTACCATGACAAAAATATTTTGAGGAAATGGGAAGGTGATAAGAAATTAAATTAATTCTAGAAAACTGTTTTTAAAAAAACAGTATTTGGATACCTGAAAGATGTCAATCAATTTGCATCCTAACACGTGCTAAAAATTCAGGAATCCAATATTATTTTTTTTTTACATATTTATGTGTATAATACACAGACTTATAAATGCTTTTTCTAAGAAGTCTATGAATAAACATATTCTGGCATTTCCAATAAAGCCTTCAACATCCTTTCTTATTTTACCTTAAGCCACCTTTATCCCTTCTTATTCTATCAGTTTACCTAAAGTATTTGAGTACACTAAGAGAAAAACTGTGATAGGAATTGCACAATAAGAAGTGGGAAAAGGGACGTTTATTTTGCTTTAAATTTAGATATTCAAGTTTCAGTTTACGGTATACAAAACCAAAGAAATGTCTGAAATATGTATATATGTGTATATGTATGTTTTATTTGTTTTTTTGTTTTCTGTAGTAGACAATTTGTTTAACAATCACAAGCCAAAATTTAGGCTTATAACTTCCTCAGGTACACTTTAACAAGCTATAGTATTGTGCTGTGTTAGGTCTAGACATCAAAACATAAAACTGATTCACAGTACTTGCTATTAAAAAAAAGATTTAATGTACTAAATTAGTATAGTTTAAAATTATTTTAGAATTACAGTCACAGATAATGATTATCCTTCATGAAAATGTAAAAACCATTTTTTTTTTGACAATTTGGTTAAAATATTCTTTTGTTGAAGAAATAGGTAACTGTAGCCAATTGGGTTGGTGACTGGAGACAAACATAACAGAAATTGCTTCAAGTGTTCTAGTTTCTCCAGCTCCTGGCATTAACAGGAGCTTCCCTTTTCATCTGCAGGGCACCTTGCAGACTTCTGTCTGCCCTGGCGATGGGATCAGGCTGTCCCGTCAACCCCAGACAGCCATTTTGAACAAGGATTCAGGGGACTGTGTAGATGTACTAAATGAAGACTTCACTGTGATCCAGTTTTAAAGACTTCTAAAACAATATTACATTTTTAGGGGGAAAAAAATAAATTAGGCTATAGGAATAAGTATAAACTAGTTAGGAAGGTCCAGCGTAAACATCAGTTCAAGTTCTAAAGTGTTCATGACTCGAAACAAGCTCAGCTAACTGTTAATCAATGGGGTGCAGCTTGGGAGACAGTATTTTTACCAGGATATGGATATTAGTAATCCTGATATGTGGTCTTAGGGGAGGAAAAAGAGAAGCTAAAACATATACTCTAAAATGATAAACCAGGTCTAAGCAGCACAGTAATTTATAGAAAAAGATTTTTCTCTTCAACAAGGAGAAATACTTTCCTGCATCCACTATCACCGAATGAATTTTTACCTTTCCCTGTTAATAAAGGGAAAAAAGAAAGCTTTCTTTGTGATCTATGTTTAGGCTACATAAACAACCTCTAAAGCAATGAGTTATTTACTAATATGTTTATAAATACGTAACAATGACTGTGAAATTCAAGGTTCTATAATGATATATTTTGAAGCAGCTCACAGAATTAATATGAGGTTACAGCAGCATAAGTTATTCTGCTTTATATAGAAAAATGCGGTCTTTTTGGTCTTTTGATGGATGTAGTAGATACAATTAAAAGCAAGAAGCAGAAGACAGGAATTAGAAATAATACAGGCAAGGTGAATTTGCATATCAGTTTGAGAATACAGATGGAAATGAAGGTGTATCTAATCAGGCACTTTATATTGGAATTATTGATTACCTAAAGGGTTCTGTCTGTCACAGGCAAATGTCAGATGTTCTAATTAGATTACTGTACAACTTGTATATGAATTAATTGCAGAGGAGACTGCATATAAAACAAATGCAGCCTTTGCTTTTCACACATTTTTTTCCTTAACAGATCTTTTACATCTGCTGAATGATGACACCATAAAATACAGTTTCTGAATGCAGATTTGTTTAGGGATGTTCAATGATTTTATGTATGCAGACAATGTGATTCCTATGGTTTACCAATGGGTCTATAAAGCCTCACAGAAAGATTAATTACAGCTCACATCCATTTTGGCCTCTAGATGTCATGTGAAGAACATAACACCAAAGAGGAAGCAGAAGAATTTTGATTATGTCCATTAGAGAAAAAAAAAAAAAAAAAAAAAAGAGAGGATAACAGACAGGTAGTGGAATTTTAAAAAGGACTGAGTTTACTGTTTCCATCTTTTTAAATAACTGAAGTTCCTAAAATTAAGTGTGAAGTAAGAAGAAATAAGTTCAATGGAACAAATGTTACTGACTGAAGAACAACTTCTATAAATCAGCAAGATTTGAGAAAATAATAAACAAGATGAACAACCCCAGCTCTCTCAGCCTGGTGTCAAAGGGGAAGTGCTTAGCTCCATGTCCCTCCTATGGATCCAGTTGAGTAGGTCTACATCTTTCTCATGCTGGGGTTCCAGAGTCACATGCAGTACTGCCAGTAGGGTCTCATCAGAGCGGAGCAGAGGGGGAGAATCACCTTCCTTGACCTGCAGTCCACACTTGACTTGATGCAGAATGCAACTGGCTGGGTTACATGGCATTGCTGGGTCATATTGAGCTACTCATCAACCAATATCCCCAAACCCAAAATAAGCTAGGATTCTGCTTGCACCAGTAGTTCACGCCTTTGTAACGGTTGTTTCAAAATGACACAAGTTACTATAAAATGCTACTTCGAGTATGATGGTACTTTCATACTGCTCCAAGTGTCCATTTTTAATTTTCTCTCAACTCCCATTAAATCTTTTTTTTTTTTTTAAGAATAAACGCATTAATCAAAAATAGCTGCAACAGACTGATCATGTTGATCACACTAAATATATTTAATCTTTTAAGTATGCTTTTTCCAAGACTTAAAGAAAAATGAGATTAGACTGCCCTCACAACCACTACATTCTGCTTGAAATTTGTAAGTGCCTCAAATACATAAATACACTCGTCCTTGATACACAACTATTTTTAACCAATCTTTAGTATGCTTACACATTTGTAGCATTATTTCACTTCTATTAATAGTAGAGGGTGGAAAAGTTCCATTTCAATATAAGGTAACTCTTACCTAACACTGTCACAAAACTGGACGCTCCCTCACCTTGCCTTTTTGCTGATTATTCTCTGAGCCTGAAGAACAGTAAACGTTAAGTAAAAACCTTCAAGCAAATTACCTCCAGCCTCAGCTTCTTCCTCCACATGGGTCAGCCACTTTCCATCAGTGCAGTGTACTTTCCATCAGACTGCAGTTTCAAACTTTTTTTTTTTTTACTATGCAAACAAAAAACTGTGAATTACTATTTCTGCACCAAAACAGAAACCTCCTTTTACAATTTCTTTACACACAGTAATGTATAGTAAAAAGTTGACCGAGTCCATTAAACAAACATGATATGAACAAGCTTATAACAAAAGGTAAATGAAATTCTATATGACAAAACAGTAATGCTTCTGCAAACATATGGGTTAAACGGTAACAGCTCAAGGTCTTTTGTAGTCAAAATCATCTGCTCAGGTAGGCAGATTCTATTCTGGGGAGTCTCAGATTTCTGCTAAAGTGGCCTTTGGCATATCAAGTCTTTGTAGGCTGAGTTCTGAAGCTTTGGGATAATAGTTTATGAGTGCAAAGGATTCTCTACAAGCATAAAAAGTATGGGGAAAAAAATGAAAGGATTAAGAAGGAAATTATTTTAAAAGTGTATTTTTTCTGTAATCTTGAGAGGGAAATAGTTTCTAGAAAATTAAACAGTGAAATATAAATGAATTTTTAAAACACCAGTTAATATTTTGTGTCTTGAAATTAATTAAATTAAAATATATTTCAGGCATACAAACTGCCTTTTACTCAATTTAATCACTGGTTAATTTGATCCTTCATTTAATTTGATCAAAACCCCAGGAATCAAATCAGTTGTATTAAAAATAGCAAAACTTTCACTCCTTATTTTGATTAATTTTGATCACCTTAGGCAAGTAATAACATATAATTCAATCACTGGTTATAGAACATTGCCATTTTAATTAATTATGAAAATGAAAAAAATTGAGTGAGAACAGAGATAAAAGCCCAAGGAAGAAAATGTATTTATAACAAAAGAACATTTACAACTCAATGTTGTGTTATTAAGACATCGTTACCAAAATTTTAGTTCTACCATTTTTTATTGTAACCCACTTGCTTACTGTTCAAGCCCAATACACAACTTCATCTATGACTATACTGTAAGCATAATCAAAATTCAGTTTTAAAAAAGTGTCATCTCCTGAGATTTTCTTGCAAGGAGAAGCCACGTCTATAATGATATGCAATATTTAAGCCTTCTAGGGAATCTCAGTCCTGCCTTGAGGCAAGTCTCTCTGGACAGACTGTTGTCACAACTTTCCCACATCTTCAGGAAAAAATTGTTGTCAGAACTGGTTCAGAAAGCAGATTAAATTCATTAAACAAAGCTGAGGAGAGAAGAAAGGAGAAGAAAGTATCCAGCGGTTTTTTTCCATTATTTTCTATCCCTCTTGCTCTGGTCTCTTTTCCTTCTCACTACTCATAGTGTCTGGTTGGAGAAGAAAAAAGAGGTAATTCTGGTGACTCAGGAGAGAAAGGCAGAATCCCCGAGGAAGTGTGGTGGCTGGCAGCACTCAGAGTCATGTAAAAGAATGGTGCAATTGTTGGTCAAGCGGACTAAGATGAAGTTAAGTGATTCTTTAACTTCTCTTAATAAATATGGCAGGGATGGCAACAAAAAAAAAAAAAAAAGCACATAAATAATTATAGATCCACAAGTATAACAATAACAACAATGACAGTAATAATAACAAACCACCAGGAGCATGTGGGTGAAAAAAAAAAACAACCTACATGTTAAAAAATAAATTTGAGGATCTCGTTTCCTGATTGTTTTCTTGTTTTTCTTTTTCCATTCTTTGTTTTTGTTGGGTTTTGGAGTTCTTTTTAACTAATAACATTGACTCACCAGTCCATGAATATGAATACATTTGTTCAAAACTAGTGGAAAAGTGAGACAGAATTTATCGCCTCTTAGATAGGCACAAGACAAATTTTTAGACATTTTGAAAATTAAGATCTGTTTAGGTCTGGCCTTGAGGGGAAGTATACACAACTCCCAACTGCTCCCAGATTTTGCTGATACATGTGATATTAAGAATAATGAAAGGAACCTGATTAAGGCTCTGATCAGTACCAACATAAAAGTGTTTTGGAATGACTTATCAAAACATTGAAATACATTTTCCTGTCATCATACATAACTTTTGACTCGTAAGTGCAACCCCATTTTCTTGAATAAACTGAGTTTTATTTTCCATGCTGCATAGGTGTAATGGTAGCAAAAAAATATTTAGGTGTTTTAAGTATAAGACCCAGAACAACAGAGAATAAAGAAGTTCTCATTATTCATCCTCTCTGAGGAAAGGAAATATTCTGGAAATATCATTTCTGGTTCAATAAATCAATGTAAACCTATGAGATTTCATAGCTTCTTTTTTTTTTTTTTTAATTCTAAATTTTTTTCCATTGCTCAATCCATATTCCAATGCAACAAAATTCTGAATTATCGGACTGTCCTTCAAACTAGGCAGCAGTGATCAAATATATAAAATCTTATAGCAGATTCTATGCTACCACATAATGTAGATTTTGGTACTGGCTGAAAAAAAATTAGTTCACATTAAATACAGCTATTTAACTATCACTTAATTTTGGTCGAGTTTCCATAGTCATGACATGGTATATTTTCTTGCTTAGCCATCCCAGGTACTCCTTGTCCATCCTCAGAAAGCAAGTTCCTGCTTGCTGAGATTGCTCTCTTTCCACATTCCCACCCCAATGCTTTGTATTTAAGAGTATGTTTCCAGCACAAAAACCACCACTGGGGACTGACAAGAGGTTTTCTGTTGCTGATCTTTCTCATAACCTAAACAGCTTGTAAATGTTACTCCGTTGTTGAAATAAATTGATGAATGGTTCCTACAAAGAAAAGAATCTTTCTTAGTGACCTTGCAATTTAATTCCATGTATTTGTGAATTTTAAGTGTAAAGCTTTGATAGCAGGGGTAAATTCTGTCTGGAAGTCAGTCCACAGATCCAATTCCATCTATTCTGCATTGTTCACCTTTACCTGTATTTGTTCTGTACTTCCCTCAGGCTCAGAGCTATTCTCCAGCACACTGTACACTGCACTACAGCTAGTAAAATTAGCAATTGTTCAGATACGCAGAAGATGATTTTTACAGACAATTTATACTGAAAGGCAATTTCAGGCCCTAAGTTAAATTAAAAAAAAAAAAAAAATTCTTACAGTAATGCTCAAACAACATTACTAAGTTTTTGCAGTATTCTTTCTGTGTTTTTTTTTTTTTTCTATTTAATGTGCCGTCTATAAAGATAACTTAAGACAACAATTATTTAATTAGCTTGGTTTTTTTTTTTTTGTTTTGGTTTTGGTTTTGGTTTTTTTTTTATGTAAATAACCTACCTGATATCTACATATTTTCTTCCATCAGCAGATACCGTAATAGAGAAAATGGAATAAAATTGGCTCCTTTCTTCTTTCCTAGACTGTGTCTTGTTCCCTGTCTTAGAAAACCTGTGGTATTTTTAGTTTTCTGTGTTTAAAACCAAATGGTTGAAACTGATTGGAGAAAACATGGCATAATTTTAATTTTAAGTATTTTCAAAGCTGTGAAAATCCAAGAAAACAGGGATTTAAATATGCTTCATAAATATGATATATAAATAATA
>NW_008613735.1:1280-1959 GCF_000691845.1 Merops nubicus | reverse complement strand
TCCGAGCACTGCGGGACACCAGAGGGCAGTGGCGCGGGTGTTGGGCACGCCCCGGGCACCCGGCGCTGGGGAAAACGTGCCCCACTCCCACCCTGGGGATCCATAGGCACCCCCGCGACCTGCTCCCCAGGGGGAGGAGCGTCTGCTCTTGGGGTGGTCTCCTCCTATGTTCCTCTGTTCCTTGCTGCTTCAAGGCTCTGCTGCCTCTCTCTGCACAGGGGGGTGCTGGAGGCTCTGCAGCACTTTGGGGAGATCTGTAGCTGCTCTCCTCCAAGGTGTAACTGGCTCTTACTTCGTGGATATCTTGGATTTTCATAGATTCATGCACTAGTTTGGGTGGGAAGGGACTTTTCAAGGTCATCCAGTCCAACCCCCCTGCAGGGAGCAGGGACATCTGCAGCTACAGCAGGTTGCTCAGAGCCCCGGCCAACCTAACCTGGGATGGGGCATCTACCACCTCTTTGGGCAACCTGGCCAGGCTCTCACCACCCTCAGCACAACACATTCCCTTCCTTCTCTCTAGTCTCAACTTCCCTCTTTGAATTTAAACCCATCACCCCTTGACCTCTCCCAACAGGTCCTGCTAAAATGATCCCCTCAATGAAAAACTTCTTTGGTGTGAGGGTGGCCGAGCCTGGAGCAGCTGCCCAGAGAGGCTGGGGGGGCTCCCTCTCTTGAG
>NW_008613735.1:0-1226 GCF_000691845.1 Merops nubicus | reverse complement strand
TGCTGTGGGTAAGCTTCTGGAGCAGGGGGTTGGATGAGACGATCTCCAGAAGCCCCTTCCAACCCCACCGTGCTGGGATTCTGTGATACAGATCACTGTAGGCAGCTCAGTCCCACCAGCCATGTGCTTGCCCAGCTACTGAGCATTTCCTCTGGGCAAGCAAACACGGAGTGCTGGCTGAATGTGCTTCCAGAGGGAGAGAGGCAGGAAAACTGTGGGTGGGAAACACCCGCTCCTAGACATGAAGCCCTACTGAGATGCTCAGGGGCCAGGTGCTGTGTCCCCTGCTCAGCCCCCTACCCAGCAGCCCCTACCTCTCTCCAGGAGGACGTGTACCAGTCCAGGCAGGGTGTGCTGTGGCAGGGCAGCTCTGCGGGTGGCTTGTAGAGCACAGCCTGGCAGTGGAAGGGTCGTAGGAGTCTCTGGTCTCTGGTGTCGATGCAATGCACGTCCCGAACCTTCACACCCCCGCCGCAGCTCCTGGAACACTGGGAAACCACACCAACTTTACAGCAGGGAAGGGTGGCAAGGGGCAGTGCAGGAGGAATCCCTCCAGCAACAGGGGGTGACCCCAGAGATACGCTCTGCCTTGGGTTGGACTGAGTTGATACTCAACTTATTTTCACCTCTTATCTCTAGTCCAAGCTAAAGAAAAGTCTGTGCAGCTCCGAGTCTGTTGCTACTGTCCCTCTGAAAGCCACCAGTTTCCAGTTGCAAGGGCAGCAAAGTCTTTGTGCATTAGACAACTGATGGTCCCAAAAAACCATGGCCACTCAGAGCAGAGGGTTGTTCCTCATCATTGAAACTACTGGATTCACACAACTTATCTGTAAACATGCCCTGCTAGTGCAGACTGACCAGAAGGCCTTCTAGAGACTTTCAGACCACTCTTTGTTTAGCTTTTGCAAATTCCTGGCTTTTTAACCAGCCCAAGAACAGGGAAAATGAAAAGATTATTGTGGGATGAAGCAGTTTGAATTCTGTGGCAAATCTTTAGGCTCTGCCCTTGTGAGCCAGGGCCACGAGCACCCCGAGAGCGGGGACCACTCCATTTTTGCCCTCTGTCTCCCGTGGGTTTTCGGGACCTCCCCCCCCACCCCCAGGTGCCCGTTTACCTTGCTCCAGTTGCCCAGGCGCCAGGCCGAGCAGGGTCTGAGGGAACACCTCCGGGCAGGGACAGGCCTGTTGGCGGCGGCGCAGCCCTCGTCGCTGCCGCTGCTGCAGCG
>NW_008613734.1:0-4805 GCF_000691845.1 Merops nubicus | reverse complement strand
CCCAGCCACCCCCCCCACCCCAAACCACTACACTGTAATATTAGAATTAAGTAGAAAACGAATATTTGAAGAACCTATGCTGCATGTTACTTCCTATCAAATCACATCTCAATATATAGTCAATTTTGTACAAGTGCTATCTGGACACTTAAACAGTAAAACCAGTGTTGATCAACTGTTGTTTATTGATGCTTTATAAATGCATTACAAAGCTACAAAAATTAAGGGAGAGGAATTTAGAAGCCAGGTCTGTGTTTCAAGTTCTTGAGCCATTTTCTTGTGTGTTACCTTCCTCCTCATGTCTATATTGGAAAGAATAATCTAATTTCTTAATACACATATTGAACTGCGGAATGCTTCCTATATTTCTAATGGATAGCCCTGTTGTTTAGTCTTCTGAGTGGACTTACTGTCTGCCTATGAAAAGAACTATATTGAGTATTTTATACAGTGAATCACAGAATCTGAATGTAATCTATGCTAGTATATCTTCAAATATAAATACATTTTTTTCCAAAGAACAATACTGATGTTTTCCTGCTCTGAGTCACTGTCACCTACTGCTGCACTGGGAGGGAAGATGCTCACAGCCTGGCTATCTGGGTGTGCACCCTGACCACAGTCTAGAGGCCTGCCAGACAGGAGATATAAACACACCAGCTAGGTTTATTTATTTTTTTTTTTTTCAGTGGAAAAGCCAATAGACTTTTATTACTATAGTGGTTATTTTATATTTATTTTTTTCAAGTGGAAAAGCCAATAGACTTTTATTACTATAGTGGTTATTTTCTATTTTTTTTTTTTTCAAACAGAGTATATAAAATGAGAGGAGAAATAGTAAGTTTGTCTGTATTTTCAGCAAAAATTTTTCATAATTCAACTACCACAAGAGTTGCAGGTACTTATCCTGCTCTTATCTCCTTCCCTGCTCTGCGGCCAGAGACACCATCTAATGCCTTTTCTACATTTTACAAGTACTGGTTAGTACATTGAATGTTAACTACTTAACTGCACCATCTTTTATTTGTGATATAATGCTAACAAAAGACTGGAATTAATTTTTTTTTTCCTAGAATTAAAACTAATGGGGCAAAACAGCTATTAAAAGACATTATCCAGCTCCATTGGCTTAAAAAGATTAGTTTTTCTCCAACATATTAGAAGCTGATTGTGAGATACAGGTATGCAGATTCCCATATTAGTAATGGACATATGCATATGCTTACTTTTAATTTGCTTTTCTACTTCAGCACATTCTTTACCAAAGGAGAAAATTCAAAACACGCATTATTAACAAATTGCCAATCACTGTTCTTACAGCATTTTTTATTTAAGCTAAGCAGGCTACAATCATGCCAAAAGACTGTAGAATTCTTTTCTGGATGCAATTTTAGATTATGTTGAAGTGTTTTCTTAGTTTTCTATCTTGGTATTGCTGTGTAAACATTATGTTTTCTGGCACTTGTATTAGAACCATCATATTAGAAATGAATTTGCTTAACTTCTCTCTATTTTTTTTTTTCTTAAAACTTGGCATTTAAAACAAAATTAAGAAATGCTGTAAGAAGGAACAGAAAACAACTGATTAATTTGGAGAATAAACTTCACAAGTATTCCCTACCTGTTTTTTAAAAATCCAGTGTTGCTGTTCTAATTTTCATTCAGAACCTTTCTAATATCCATGATTTCTGAAAATATTTGACCCCTAATGAGTTTTAAAATATACATCTGGAATCTTGGTGGACGATGGTAACTCTTGTTGTGTAAAAGAGAGAATATTCCACAAGTAAAGCTATTTCATCAACAGGTGAACAGGAATGTGTATTTTTGGACAAACAAGACATTTTTTAATGTGCCACCTCAATTTCTAGACCATGCAATCTAAAAATAGCAGAATTGGGAGGACAGATCAAGGAATCAGACAGAATATATAAATAAAGTGACTAGGGTAGCCATTGACATCTACCTAATAATAAAACATAATTATGTATTTTTATAATTGTTTTACAATGTAAAAACTGCTACTCTTTTAAATAAAATAATTGCTTTCCTTCATTACATTTTTTTCCCCACTTTGCTTCTTAAAGAGGATTTCCATAGTTAGAAAGCACTTGGCAGCAGTTGGTAATGCAGAAATTAAATTTTTATCCTAACGCTTCCTAATTTGTGTTCAAAAGCTGATAGTGTAAATGTCGTAAGTGTAATAAACATTAGAGGTTAGTCTGTTCTGAATTGTTGTAAAAGATCCTAGAAAGCTTGATTTGTTTTAGTAACCATACAATTGCAAGATATTTCACTACATTAAGATATTGCTTATGATAAATAATTTGGTCTGTGCAATGTCAGTAACATTACTGATCATCGTGAAAAAAAAGAATTCTGTTAGAGCTATTAAGAGAGTCAAGGAGTGCTTCAGCCACAAAGTTTAGCTCTTGGAGTATATGTGCAGCATACAACTAAGACTCTTATTATTCTCAGAAACAGGTTTCTTCATTTTATGTTTTCCATTTCATATTTTTAATTTCTGAAAGGGACATTATCAGCCAGTTGCTTGTGGAGGTTACCAGTGGGGACTAATAGTTCTTTGTGGGCTTGGTTTTTAAGGAAGTAATCACAAAAGTGGATTTTGTATATATGGTTTGTTTTGTAAAAACCATTACATTTGCTGAAGTGAGGAGCAAGTTTTTTTTTTAACACAATATAATTTAAAATTGGTGGAAAGCCATCTGTGTATTCAGTGGATCTCACAAGTCATCCTATTGATGACAAGAGCTGTCTCTGTATTTTACCAGGCTATCTTACCTGGCAGCCTTTAAGCACCAGGATTTAGCCAAATTCTTTAGTTACTTTTGAATATAGTCATAAATTTTTCAGGTAACCTCTAATGGGAGCTAAACCAATAATGAAATAAGTTCTTGGGAGCAGGTAATTGTTGATCTGTTATTGCCTCATATGGGATTCAAGAAGTCTGCAGTAGCTGCTGTTGTACATTATTCTGGAATATTTCTTTGTTTACTTCATGGTGAAATGAGCATTGTCCCCACTAAAGAAGCCAGACAAACTCAAAACTGGTGTTTATTTAATAACGTGAAATATTTGCCAATGGACTATATGTATTGCAAGTCAATCTAAATCATTTTTGACAACTCTAAAATTGTATTCACTACAAGGAGAGAAAACAGCACTATATAAAATCATAACATCACAGTAGAGTATGTGGAGAGATTATAGTTGTACGGTAAGTCACTTTATTTTCTTGTAAATGAAATTCACTGTACAGTATCACTTTCTGAACTGTTTTCCACTGATGTTATTTTGTAAGGATTAAATTAAATTCATTCCAGGGTACATGCTTTCAGAGACTGTAAGAGTTCCTATTTGTTTGAAATATGCCATGACTTTCTCAACAGTGAAAGTAGAAGTTCAGAAGACAGTTTTCCACCTCGTTGCTTCTTTTCATAACAGTACTCATACTTCAACTGCAGGTATTTATTGAATACAAATTGCAGTGAACCTGTGTCAGAATGGAAATATCAAAATCATAGAGAGGCGCTATGCTTTGCTCTTTGCAAGCGGGGGTAAGTGTTTTACCGCTGTGATTACAGAACTCAGGCAGAAGGTTTGTGAGGTTTGAGTAATAGCTGTATTTAAAGTCCTATGAATGTATACTGCTTTCTTTACATAAATCTTTTCCACTCTAGAGCTTTAGTTCCTTTTGAAGTAGCAGACTCTAATGTGATAATGTGACCTTTCAAAGGAAAATGGGAAGCTTTGTGAAGGTGAAAATATACAGCTCTCCATTCCTAGAGATGACCAAATGAACATATGTACTTTGTATCATCACTAAGAGAAGTAAGAATAAATATAAATATAGTTGTAGACTGCGTAGGAATGCTTATGTGGCCCGTTTCTATTTCCTTCCCTTATGCAATGTATTTCAGAGAGTAATAGGATATTTTAAACTAAAATTCAGTTTAGCATTTTCCTTCAGGAGCTAGCTCACATTTCTAAATATTTAGAATGCCAATATTGTACTAACTGGTTGGTTGAAGGCCTTGAGATGCCTACAAGAATTTTTTCCAGCATTTTGAAGCTGCTCCTGTGTAGAATACAAGGAATTTCAGAGTGAATCATCAATCATTACTATCTCTAAGTACAGAACAGGGCTGAGAAAAGTGGTAAGATATTCCAATTGACTCAAAAGCACTTTAATCTCAGGTTCTAGAAATACTGTGCTCCATTAGAAGACAAAGAAAACGCTTTCACAAAGCTTTTATGAAGATCAGTAAGCAGTACTTTGGAAGAAAAGACAAAAGACTCATGAAAGTTTGGTTTTTTTATTTTTTTTTTTTCCCCTTTTCTTTTTTTTTTCTTCTCATTCTGCATTTTTAAAGAATTGATGGAAATTAAATGTTATTTCCTTTTCTTAATCCTTTACCTTGGGTATCAGAAATGTCAGACATATTTGGGTTTGTGGCAGCTTCAGACATCCAGGAATGGACAGGTATATCTGCCCAATGGGGTAGCTGCAGTCTTCTCCCAGGAGTAGAATAAACCTGTTAGAGTGGAGTTTCAGCTGTGGTGTATGGAGATGGACAGATGTGCCAGTTAAATCCTGCCTGTTTTTGTTAGCTGCTGTTCCTTTCTAATATCAGAGTATTTCTGTGACTGGTTACAAGAACCAGTGCTCTCCAGTGCTCTATTTCTATGTTAGGTGCTGGGTGCATATACATTGGTTGCATTTGACAGCTATTAGGTCATAGTTTCAGCTCTGACGTAGGTGTACTGGTTTGGGGGGCGGGGTG
>NW_008613733.1:421-2395 GCF_000691845.1 Merops nubicus | reverse complement strand
AAAGAAAGAAAAGAAAAGAAACTAAAAGAAGCAGGCGGGGGAAAGCGTTGAGTTTATTTAGCGCTGGTTGTCAGCACCCCCCGAGCGCGGAGCCGGGGGTGGCAGCGGCGACGTCCCCATCCCCCGTGTCCAGCTGTAAACCCCCCGGGCAGGGACACGGGGCTGGGAGAGGGTCCACCTCTCCACCGAGAAACAACCCTTGCCCAAGCCCCGAAACCAGAGCCGGCGTTTTCTCTCCCTGCTTAGGGGCACGGGGAGCCGCTTTCTATCGCTCTCTCCAAATTTCGCTGGTTTCTTCAAAAAGGGAGACTGAAATGTGCCTATCGCAGGACACGCACCCCGGCTGAAAGTTGTTAGTAAACGGCATCGAATCAACTCCCCGCCGCTGCGGTGAAAGTTTCTTTTAAAAAAGAAATAAATAAATCACTGAAGGGGAGAAGATTGGATTTGATTTCGCCGTCCCATTTTGAGATGCGGCGAGTTGCCGTACTTGGCCGATAAAACCCTAAAAGTTTGCAAAAGGAAAGCGGTCAAAATGGTCATAATAGCGAAAGCGGCGCTCGGAGCGGTCTGCAAACCCTGTCAACGCCCGAGTGGAAAATCCAGGCGTTTGGGGCTGAGTGTCGTCGTTTCAGTTTGGCTGCTGATGTCAACGGTGCGTCGATGAGCAAGAAGCGAGAATTGAGGAGGAGCGGCGGGGGGCAAGGGAGAGGCAGCAAGGGCTTCGTCCCAAAAGGCGGAGTTTTTTTGAGGTCATTTCATCTCGACTCTTTCGTCATTCTGAATATAAAAGAAAGAGCTGACCGGCTGATTTTCCCCGTCCCTTGCCCGGCTGTGGCGAGGCGGTAGCTTCGCCTAAAAATGACTTTCCTCCAGACGTTAAAACATCCTCGGTTCTTCCCCTCATACTGCTCGTGGGTTTAATAAAAGGTCGGTGTAACCGTCCGAGCTCGTTGCAAACCGGATTAAACCACGAGTCTTGAGACTATGGACGTTTGGAGTTTAATCATTGCTACTTTTATATCACTTTAGGATGGGGAAAAAGCTGCTTGGTAAGGTTTTGATAGGAACTTCAGAGCTTCCCTGTCTGTCTGAAGAGCAAAGCAATGTGCATGCAACACGTAGTAACTTCTCCCTATAAGGCATCTGTTGCTCGGTGCAGAAAACAATCGGGATCCCTTCAGAAAATAAAGCACAGCTCTTAAAAACTTGGGGGAAAAAAAGAACCCTTGTCCTCCGCTTAAATTATCTTTCCCCCTCACGAACCGACCAGTAAACCACCCCTGGAGCAGAGGCGCTGCTCCGCTCGCAAACCTGCAATTAAAAATAAACACAAACGCACACACACACAAAAAAAACCCAACAACGGCAAACAAAACCGCGGGCGCATTATTCCTGACGGCAGAAGTGAAACTGTCTCGATCCGGGCGAGTTTATTTGTAAACCGGGGAAGCAGAGAGACGGAGGGGGACGGGAGAGGGGGGGTGGATGGCGTTTGACGGCCCCGCCGGGGCTGGGGCTGCAGCTGCTGGCCGCTGACTCAGAGAAGCAATGTAGGTCATAACGAGTTTCCTTAAGTTACCTAAGTTCGAACAATTCGGCTTTTCTTTAGAGGCTTCCCAAGTGCTGTTGCAACATTGCTGAGCGCCGTGGCTTTCGCCGAGGGTCGCGCCAGCCCCGCGGGGCTCACACGTTTCCACTCCTAAATAAAGTGTAACGATTAATTGCTATACTTGTAATAAAATTTCTGGTTTTTTGTTTAATCTTTGTCAAAATCCCTTTAATAGTGTTATTTAAAAAAAAAAAAAAAAGAAAAGAAAAAAAAAGTGCCAGCGCGTCACACTCCCATTTTCTTCTAAGTTTTCAGAGCAGCAGTAAGCAAATTGCCTACCTACTCTCTGTTCGGTTCAGTTCTTTCCAGGAAGGCTCATTCACGGTTCATAGTCTGGCTCTGTTCTTTATTACCACCACTTA
>NW_008613733.1:0-297 GCF_000691845.1 Merops nubicus | reverse complement strand
AGGCAATTTTCGTTATTTTATTTTTTTCCCTTTCTTTATTCTTTTCTTTGTCTTTTTTTTCTTTTTTTTTGCCTTTCTTTTTTTTTTTAATCTCCACCATAGCAGAGCAGAAGAGTAGCCGCAGTCCCCACGGAGAGCTCACGTCGTGTTTCTGTCGCAAGAGCAGCGAAGTGGGACGGAGACCTCGCCGCGAAGCGCAAAGTGGCCGAGGACAGGAAAACCCGGGATCGGGGGACGCTTCCAGAAAGGAACCGCACGAATGGATTGGATTTTATTCATTGGGAGCTTTCCCCAGCC
>NW_008613732.1:1461-2474 GCF_000691845.1 Merops nubicus | reverse complement strand
TGCCCGTGCTCCTCACAGGGCCCGGCGGCACGGGCAGCACGGCGGGGAACAAGCGTTTGGAGGCAAAGAGCTGGACCCCTGCACCCCCAAACCAGCCGCTCCCTAGAAAGGTGTCAGGGGTGCAGCAAAGTCAATTAAATAGGATCCCCCAGTTGTGCGTGGCGGGCAGGCCGAATTCCAGCCTGGGAGTGCAGGTCATGGCGTGTTTCTGCATTAAAAATTAAAACCTCCCTGGCCGAGCAAAGCTGTGAAAACACAAGTGGGTGTCCCGCGTGTGGGCCACAATAGGTGGGCAGAGGGAGGTGGGCAGGGGACATCTACTCGTTGGGAAACCCTCTGAGGGCGCCCCACGGGCTGCGGTGCTCGACGGGAACTGAGACCCCCACGCCTCGACAGCCTCCTAAGGGGCGAAGACAAAATGGAGACAAATGGTCAAGCAAATGGGCAAACGAGGGAAGAAGATGGGCAGGTATTTCACACAGAGGGATTACATAAACACACAACTGTGCAACAACATGCCCTGTGATCTCTGGCACCGCTTTCCCCGCAGGTCATGCAGGAGAGATGCTGCATGACTCCACAGCGTGTACCCCACAGCATGTCCTCCATGGCACGTCCCCCACGGCATGTCCTCCATGGCCAGGAGAGCCTCTGGCTGCCGTGGTGCCCGCAGGCGAGGCCGCAGCGGGTGCCGTACTCCCAGTAGGTGCTCCCGCTGTGGGTGCCGCACCCAGGGGATGCTAAGGCACCGAGGCCCATCCACGTGCTGGGGTTTTGAGGAGCGGGCAGGCTGCAGGCAGCATGAACCCCAGTTTGAGGCCTTCCCACTTCTCCACGCTCCATTTTGGCGCGGGAGGAGTCGTCTCTCCCGTGCAGGGGCGCGCAGGCTCCGCCGCCGGCGTTCTCCAGCAGGCCCCACGCTCCCCAGTCGGTCCCTCGAACAGCAAGGGCTCCAGAAGAGGCTCAATTTTTGTCAGAAAACGCACAGCAAAGCGTTCTCAGGTGGGGGCGGC
>NW_008613732.1:0-1221 GCF_000691845.1 Merops nubicus | reverse complement strand
GCCCAGCGTGCCTTAGCCAGAGCCCCGTCCCCTGCCACCTCCGTGCCCCTTCTGGAGGGTAAAACCCTTAAAGTGAAAGGAAAGATGTAAAAAAAACCCCAAACAAACCAAAAAGGAAGAGAAGAACAAGCACCGTCTTGGCGGGGGGGGGGCGGGGGAGACCCCACTTCCTTTAAAATTCTGGCGTGCAGCAAAACCGTCTAGGCTGAGAAAAAAAAAAATAGGATTGAGGAAATCAGAGAAAGCTTTTCCCTAGGGATCTACTACACAGAGCATGAGTTCAAGTTGGGAGTGCACCTTTTTCAACGACAGCTATCGCAGGTATGCGTCGGCGAGGGCAGGAATAAGAACTGATGGGGAGCGGCGATGCGCTGGGGCTGCCCCGCGCCCCCTCCCCGGCGCCCCCAGTTCAATAATGCCACCCCAGTCTCCTCGTATTTATATCCCTGCGTGCCTGTGTGTGGCCTAGCCCCATTCATCATTTGGCTCCCACTGCAGAACTCGCTCCATTTTTAAAATTATGCATGATACGCTGAAGAGACAATTTGGGTTTCCCCCACCTCTCCCTTGCCCTTGAAGAAAGCAAGCCCTTGTCTCATTTGCATTTGCATTAAAACCCTCTCTCTATAAGCTAAGCAAAGGGGAAGGACTTGAAGCCTATGGGATGGCTTTAGGGCTCTGCCCCTTGCTTTTGGCTCTCTCTCTCTCTCTTTCTCATTCTCTCTCGTGCTTTGATCTCTGCTTAACAACAGTAACGTCACACAGGGACTATACAGGAGAGTTTTGTTGGAAGTTAGAAAGTTTTGGAGCCTCCAGAGGACTGTAGCGGCAGTAGCAGAAGCAGCATCCAAGGGGACTCCTGGAAGGGGAAGAGAGAGAGCGAGCGAGCGAGCGACTGACTCAGTCCTGCTGCAGAAAACTGACTCGAGACGACGGAGGCAGACATGGAACATCAGCTGCTGTGCTGCGAGGTGGAGACCATCCGACGAGCCTACCTAGATGCCAACCTCCTCAATGACAGGGTGCTGCAGACAATGCTGAAGGCGGAGGAGACCTGCTCGCCCTCCGTCTCCTACTTCAAGTGCGTGCAGAAAGAAATCTTGCCATATATGAGGAAAATAGTTGCCACTTGGATGTTGGAGGTTTGTATCTTTCGGGGGATTTTCTTTGCAAGCTTCGGCAGCGACATGAATTTTAATCCGGAGCGCCGCTCCCCCATCT
>NW_008613731.1:1467-12744 GCF_000691845.1 Merops nubicus | reverse complement strand
GTGCCGCCGCGCCCCCGGAGGTGTCCGCCGGAACCGGCACCGCTCCCGCCGCAAGCCCGGCAGTGCCCGCTCTCAACACCCAGCCTAACCCACAAATGTGCCACCGGCCTAGCCCATAGATCACCTTCGCGTTTACAGCGGGTGGCAGAGCAGAGAGCAGCGCCCTAGCGTTCAGTGGGCGTCGGGGCTTGGTTTTTGTTTTAAAGCCTGCTTTAAGGATGCTCATCCCACACGTCACTGCAGCATCCTTGGGTGCGGGGAAAACGCCGTGTCCTGTGGCACACAGCCTTCGGGAGCAGAGGTGAAGAAACACAGGCAGTGCTGACTGCCATGGAGCTCTGCTGTGGGGTTGCTTTAAACCAAGGTCCTTCAGTACATACTGCCCAAGTCAGCACCCCAAAATTCAGGGAGCTGACACCTCACCAGCCTCTGCTTCAGCAGAGGGTGGTGGCAGCACTGTTGGGACCAGCACAGATGAGGGTGATGGTGAGGATACTGGTGGTGCTGGTCCCTCTGCTGCTGTGTCCAGCAGGAAACCATCCCAGGATTTTCCCCAGAAACACATTCCCCTTCTTTTGTCCTGCCTAATTTTAAGTGACAAACCTCTGAGGAAGAGCAGAGCTCACAGACCTCAGAGCTCAGTTTTCTTGCTGTTATTCTCATGACTTTGAGAATCTGATTCCTTTCTATCTGCAGTTCAGTCACATCTAGACCACTAGCAGTTACTCCCTTGTTGCAGAGATCTCCTATTTACTCTTACTGACAGAGCAAGAGTTTATTTCCTGGAATAACGGGGCTATGTAATTAAGGAACAGGAAATAATTATGCACCTTTGCTATGCCACGAGGAACCTCCAAGCCCAAGGTCTCCTTCACAGGACTCGGAGGGAAGGAATCAGATCCCAGGCAGGTAGTGAGAGCAGGCAGAGCTACTGCAACAAGAGCTCTCCATTTTAGAGAATAAGCCACATGCTAATCGATGAAGGTCAAGAAGAGGTTTTCCTTGAAGGCTGAGGTGTTCCTTGCTGCTGCTCGTCTTGTTCAAGATAATCAGGGCTAACCAGCAGCAGGCCCTGGCCTTAGGCAGCAGCTACACACAAATTTGTTTACATTTTACCCAGGAATCGTGTCCCCATTTCTTTAACCCCGAAGGGCATTTCGCTCTCCCTAAGCGATTGTTGCGACAGGGAGTGCTTCTGAGCACAGCATTTTGCCCATCATCTCTGCTCCCTGTGGTGTTGGCAGACCCTGGGGGGATGAGAATTGCTTCATCCACCCCTGCCCCTCCCTTGCTGCACTGAGAGACCTCAAGGGGCCATCCCAAAGCACTGTCCTGCCCCAAGGTAGAGCACACCTTCCCAGCAGAGATCAGTCCATCAGGATCTTAAGCTCTTCCGGTGATGGGAGCTGCGGGCTGAGTGTGACAGCAGCCCAAGTGCCCGGGAGTTTCTGCTGGCCACAGCCACCAGGTCTGCTTCGGGCAGGGGCTGAGTCTGCAGGAGAGCTGGGGCACAGCACCCCAGCTTGTCTGGTCCTTCTGTCACCAGACTCTGCAGAGCTCACCTAGTGACAACCTTGAGTGTCCTTTCTTATATCGTCCTCAGACAGTGCCAATAAAGAGGATTTTAGACTTCAGCCCAAGCAAGGATGTTATTAATTCCCCACGAGCTGACTTTTCACTGCATAAAACATATAATTCAGAATCAAATCAAAGCAAGGTCGGTGCAGTGGCTGGCCAGCTGGTCTCTGGGGGGTTAGCATATTATTTCAAAGATAAATCAATCTATTTTTCCTCTCCCTCTCTTCATCTGAGCATTCGTTGCTCCCCATTTCTCCCTTTCTCTCCCTGTGCCTTTTATTATTGCCTTGAATTTCCCAAGGAAGGAGCTCTCCTCCTCCCAGAGAACATGGACAGACCTCTTCTCCCTGTGGAGGGATGCAAAATGTCAGCCTCCCGCCCAGCGCCTGATGCTGCTCATTCAGAGCCTGGAACCAGGTACATCAATAATTCACCACACGCTTTCCTGAGCCCGGCCATTTGCTGAGCCTCTGTTATACGTAGCCCCAGTTCCCCTCCTGGTTTCGAGGCTGTTTGGACAGGGTGTGCCCATGCTGCAACCCTCCAACTCCAGCCGTTCTGTCCTAAGCACTGGGACTATTCACAAAGAGCTGATTTTTTTTTGTGCTGGCCCCAGGAAGCACTTTATTTTGAGTCCCTAGCTAGAAAATTTACTGACCAGAGGGGCTGGAGCCCCCAGAGCTCTATGCTCCAGTTAGGCAGCAGTGCAGTGCAATATCATGGTAATTCTTTGGGTGCCAGCTCAGTCAGAAGTTCAGCTTTAAGGTGCAGGTGCTGTGGGGCAAGAAATCCACTTTCCTCTTGTTAGAAACTAAATTCAAGAGTCCTAAAAAAGAGAGGAAAATGATCCTTTTGAGATACCCTCTGTGGGTTTCTTGGCACCTGTGCTTTGTTTTGTGGTAGACAAGGTAGGTTCTGGCAGGTGCCACATCTCAGCCCAAGGGGATGCCACCTCCTTGGCATCCCACCTGCACACCTTCAGGTAGCTATGTTTGAATCTCTCCACAATGCCCAAACCCCATCCTTAGCAGAAAGACTGCCTTTCCCTGGGCACCTTCCCTTCTCTTGGATGCTCCTGTGCCTCTTTAACATTGCTTTGGCTCTGAAGAGTCAACACTGTGCCCTCACTCACATGGGTAACACTGGCTGAGCCTTGCAGCAACTACAGCAGAGTTTTGCAAGACCCGGTGGGCACCAAAGAAGTTCTCCCATGACAGGTGAAGATATACAAGAGCAGTAGAAGATTTATGGCCATTAATGATGGGAAAAGAGCAAGAAAGCAGAGTGCAGGGGGCCACCAAGCTCCTGCTCTGGCCACCCAGAGGATTTGCTGCTCCAAAGCAACTGAAGCCAAGCTTGTGAGCGGCCAAGCTCACTGAGCTACAGCCACCAGCCCTACAGGGCAATTTTTGGAAGCATGGCTGTTCCTGCCTTTTCCGTGTTGCTGGTGGTGTTCAGAGCACAGGCAGGAGGGAAAGGACACGGAGACTAACACAGCCTGCAGCTTCCCTACCTTAGTGCACTCAGGAGCAGAGGGATCTGCTGCCCAGGACAGTTACTTCATAATAGCCATGCGGATCCAGTGCCCAGGAAGAGACAGAGAACATTGCTTTATGAAATATTTGGCCTTGCAAGCAAGAGAAGTAATACCTTGGTTTGGTTGCCCCTCGAGTTGAGCCCCATTTTTAGATTCTCCAATGCCTAGTAAGGTCTTTGACAAAGCCTAAGTTTAAGCTTTTTTTTTGGAGCTTTTTGCCATTGAACTGTTCGAATCCCCTGTGGATTCTCCATTGATTCTTTAGCACTGAGTTATTGGTCTGCTCCTCTTTCAGCAGGGACTCTAATAAAGGTGCTTTTCACTAGCCAGCCAGTTATTTTATGAAACTTTCCAGAACTGACAATCTTCAGGATCTTAGGTGTGACTGTGGTGAAAAAAGAAACGCAAGGACTGAAAGCTCCATCTCCCTGCGCCAAGCACGGGTCAAAGTCAAAGGCTGCCCGCAGGATGGATGCTCTCACCCTCACTTTGACATAAGAACAGCTCTGCTAGCCTGAATGTCCCTCTATCTGTTCAGAGATGTGTGAGTTTAAAGCAGAGGATGTTCAGTGTGCTGCAGCTTCTCTGCCCTTCATCTACTGTCAAGGAGGACAGCCATCCCCAAGAAAAACCTCAGGCCATCCTTGATCCAGGATGGATAGCCTACATCCATCACTGTGCAGTGCCCTCCCCAGGGCATGCCGTGACACATCACCTCTGTCTACCACGAACCATAGACACCAGGAGTTTGGCCCTGGCAGGGCTGGGGGCCCTGGAGGACCTCGCTGGGAGGCTGAGGAGGGGAGAGCAGGGTGATCCGGAAAGCTCTGCTGTGCAGATGGGGTCCATGGGGCAGGGTGGCAGCTGGGGAGGTCCTTTTTATATCTGGAAAGGAAGCACTGAGGAGCAGAGGGGCAAGAGGAACAGGGAGATGGTCTGGGGCAACAGCAAGGGAGAAAAACAGAGTGAGGTACTTCGGTACCAGGTGTCAGGCTGGGATTGGGCAGACTCAGGCTCCCCTTTGTACCCAACCAGAGAGTTATGGCTGTCAGGAGCTGTTGTCCCCTCTCTCCCACACACACACATTACATCCCTTGCCAGGCTTGCCAGGGCTGCCTTCCTACAGCCCCCATAAGATTAGCAAAGTGCTGAGCCTCTGCCTTGCCATGGAGATTTCTCCACCCTTCCAGCAAACGCATTTGCTGTGCAGGCCAGCAATTAAGCAGAGATGCTGCTGGGCAAAGACCCTCAGCTTCCAGGAGAAATGGTCACCTCCCCGGCGCAGGGTCTAAAAGCACAGAGTGCTCACTCAGCCCAGTGCTGGAGAGCAGCATCCATCCCAGCCAGCCTGGCTGGTGTGGGGCTCAGCTCAGCAGAAAGCAGCCCCTGGACAATTGCCCTCCTCTCAGCCACTGAAGCTCCTGTGTCTTAATTGGAGATGGTAAAGTAACCAGGTAATCATTCGGCAGGCTACAAGAGTATGAATAAATGATGGTAAAGTGAGGTGTAAACAATGCTCCCGTTAGCCTTCAGCATCAGGGCTGCCCTGGCCTTGGAGACACGAGTGGGTTGCAGGATCCGGCCGAGTGGGAAGCTGGAGTCGGGCCAAGGCTGAGGCTCATCCCTCCACCCTCCACCACCCAGGGTCCTGCTACCTTCCGCTGGCAGAGAACCTGTGGTAGGTCACACGATAACCTCTTTGTGTCATCCCAGCCTTTTACCCTCTATGTTTATCAGACTTGGCAAATGACAATTAAAATGTAAATAACTCTTGGTGGGGAATGGCCTTCTAGGAGAAGAGGGAGAAATTAAACTCATAAGAAACAACATGCTGAATTATTTCACTTTTTCAGAAAAAAAGAAATCTGTAATGGAGAGAAGATAATGTACAGATGCTGTGAGCTAAAAAACAATGCGTAAGAGGCTGAAAGCTGGACAAATTCACACTCAAAGAGAAGCTACAGCCTCTTAGTGCTGGAGCATAATCAACAGTGGAACAAGGGAATGGTGGGGCCTGTCTCAGATGAAGGCATGAAACCTGGCCACCAGCTGCCAGCCTGGCCAGGAGAGGCTCCCATGGGGTGGGCAGACCTAACTGGGCAGTGCCACTTCCAGTGGAGCACCAGGCACAGCTGATTAGCTGGGAAGTCACAATACCCCATGGCTGATTGGCTGGGAAGCTACAGTGCCACAGGGCTGATGGGCCACATCATTGGATGCTAGCTGGCTATGTGGCCTTATTACTGTATGCTGATTGGCTGTGTGGCTGGGGAAAAAAAAAGCAAACCCACCTGATAAAAAGCCAGCTTTGACACAAGTCACATCACTTCAGCCCAATTTATAATATTTCTCTTTGTGCCTGGTACTTGTGCTCTCTACAGCTACCAAGGTGTGGTTTCTCAGGTGTCACTGGGGCCATCACTGTCACATCTGCCATCCTCCCAGGCCACTCTCAGCAGCAGGTTGCAGGAGCCAGAATTCAGACATCTTCAGCGTCTGGTCTGGGTCATTCCTTACCATCTATTCCAAAGACATTTTCAAGGGCACATCCGTGTGGGGAAAAAAAAAAAAAAAAAGGCTCCACCTCTGTCTCGGCCAAGCCGCTCTGGACCCACCAGGAGGGAATGTGAGAGCTGAGACGGAGCTCTTGTAGGTCAGCAAATAGCCAGGGAGAGACCTGGTGGCTTCTGGAGTGAGGGGAGAGAGGTTACAGGGGAAACAATGGGAGCAGAATCTCTTGAATACACCTTTGCTCAAAAGTCAGAGAGCTGCTTCCACCTCTGTCCCTGGGGACAGCTTTGGGGTGACTCTGCTCTTCCTCTGCCAGTATATGGAAGATGGGGTGTGCCAAGCCATGGGGCTTTGAAAGCCTGAGGGCTGTACTCTGTCCCACTGGTGATCTCATGCCCAGCCAGGACTCATGTTTGATGCTCAGGAGGGAGACAGGAGTGAACGAGGCCAATATGTGACGCACTTCCTCAGCTCCATCTTCAGTGGCCTCCAGCACTGGTGGCCATGCAGGGGACATGAGTCACTGGGGATGGCTCATTTCTGTAGCTGTTGCTCTGCTCTGTCCCGTCTCCTTGGGTGATGTTACATGGAGATGAGTCTGAACCCACTCACCAGGGACTTCAGCAAGCCGGCCAAAGCAAAGGGTGGTCTCTCCAGCCCTCATTCCATAGCTTCTAACCCACAGTAGAGACGAGTGTCTGCCATCCTCAGGCAGCAGCATTCACTCTCACCCCACAGAAGCAAGAGGGGCCCGGCTGGGCTAGACTTGGGGGACTGAAATGCAGCCACCCGCATTTACTTTGCCTAACAACAGAGATCTCTCTGTATATTTTCATTCTGTTTTCCTAGGCTCAGCTGCCTCCTCAATGAAATGTTTCCAAAGCAGCCTGGCTTGGCGGCACGCCAGCCCCACTGCCAGATGAATCGGTGGAGGAGGAGGGACCCATTCCTCTTCTTGACACAGCATCCCTGCACAAGAGGCCTCTGTTGACTTTAGGACTGGCTGTTCCATCTCTTCTGAGATGATCTGCCTGGCTCTCAGCAGGAGCGGCACACAAGGCCAAGGCTGCATGTGATGTGGAACTGGAATCTGTCCTCCTCTGGGGTGCAGCCATCGGTACCAGGGTACCATGGGGCAGCACTACCAGGTCCTGAAGTCAGCCCTAGTTTCTTGCCCTGGACTCTGCCCTGCTGAGCCAGCCCCCCAGCAGCTGAGCACTCTTTGGGGCTCTCTGACTCCCACTAACAACATCACTCCCCAGGATATCAGCAACGTGAAGAGCCTGTTAACTCCCCGAAAACACCTCTCCTCCACCCCACTCAGAACAAAGCTCTCCCTCAACACTGCAAGAGTGCAGACACTGACAGAGATTTTGCAGAGCTCCAGGTCTCTGGCACCTTTTGGGGGGCGAGTGATACCATGGAGGCCCCAAGCACAGCACCCCTAAATCCCTTAGCTTTTGGACAATAATACATGGAGCAGCATTGGCTTCACCCTAAACCCTTGTCATTAATCAGACACATAGGACTTCACCCAAACCGGGACACAGCTCTTTCCCACACCTCAATTTCTCCTCCCACAGCAAAATACCAACCCGAGCCTTCAGGGCTGAGAATTCCTCTGCTGGGAGGTAACCTAATGGTAGCAGTGCAGCACAATGGCACTGAACTACCCACCCACCACCAGACGTGATCCCTCTATCTGCCACTGCTCATTGCAGACCTGGTCTTCAGCAAGAGATTGCAAATCTGCCTATGCCCCACTCATCACTTGTCACCTCCTCACCAGGGATAACGTTAATGAGCCGTGCAAGGAAAGGATGTGGAATTTAACAAAAGGGCTGAGGAAGCATCAGAAGGCAAAAGAAAGAGATAAAGTCACCAGTACCCTCACAGTCTGCACCTCTCCCCCACTGGCTGGCTCCCCTGGCATCTCCTGCTGGTGGCCAGCACCCAGCTGCTGCAAGCTGAGGACCAGAGGCTGAGTCAGAGCAGCATCCAGCAGCACACCACAGGAACCATAGACTGCTCCTACCAGCTGTGGCGGGGAGAGGGCTCTGCCTGGATCTGGTAGAAAAGAGGCCAACCATGCATCGATAAGATGAATTAGTTATCTCAGCAGCACCAGCAAAATGAGCGAGAGGAGTGGAGCCCGTGAGGCCCGGCCTGCTTTGTTTCAATTACAGCAGCTGCCAGAAGAAAAAGATAACCTCAATATTGATGGCAGGAGCAGCAGACAGAGGTGCCCTTGTGGGCTGCTGGGAGCAGGTAGAGGAGGAAGCAGGAGGAGGAGGAGGGGAAGAGCAAGAGAGATGAAGGAGGGGGAGGAGGGTCTCAGATAGCCACCGGTGGGAGAGCCTGGCTGGCTTCCCAGGGCTGGTGAGAAAGGCCCACCTGATCCTGTTGCCCTCATCCCCACAAGGAACACCACCTCCTCACCCTGGCTGTTACCCCAGTTGCTGAGCAGAGTATCCCTGTGCAGACAAAGCAGAGGGCTGCAGTCTCCCAGGATGTGGGGCTGAAATTCAGCTCAGAGCATTGGCAGCAGGACACACACCAGTATAGCACCAGATAACACTGAGCAGAAAAAAACATCTCTTTCTCCCCACTCAGGCTGTGGGGCCCAAAGTGGAGATGGAAAGTTCAGGGAAGGGACTGAGTGGGGGGCTGTAAGGGATGATGGATGGAGCTGGAGTGAAGGGCTCTGGGGCTGAGACAGGCATGAGGGCAGCCCAGGCTGCAGGCAGCCATGACTGCCTTCCAGGGATGCAGTGCCCAGCTGCTTGAGGGCTGGAGACCCCCATCACATGCTCACAATGGGGACCAGTTTGGGCAGTGGGGACAAGATGGCCAAGATGACTTTGGACTGCATGTGGGAACTTTGGCCCCACAACAGCAGCTCCAGGCAGGCACACCAACATCACACCTAGAAGCCAGACATCAAGGTGATGAGCCAAACGTCCTCCTGATAGTGCAGGGATAATGTCCTGCCCAGGGAGGTGGGGAGTACATAAGGACCACAATAGGACAGTCCTGGGTTCACATCCTGGCAGGAGGTAACCATAAGGTGTGAAAAGACAGTCTCTCCTTGGTCTTCAACCCCTTTACCTCCAGGCTTCTACACAGGGTAAAGCAAAACACCACTGTCTGCTGCTACACGGGGTCCACATCCAGCCCCAAGTCCCTCCCTGTTCCCAGGACCAGCCCAGCACAAAGAAAGCCTCCCACCCTCACGGGGGAAGGGGTCCCACCAGAGGCCAGGCTGAGCAGGGTTCACTTCACAGAGGTTTTATTCGTACTCTGGACATATGCATCGCCCTCCAGTCTTGCTTCTCCCCCAGGAAAGACCCCAAGATCCTCATCCCCGTCCTCCCAGGGCTGTGGACCCTGGATACAGCCCCTAGGTCTCCAAGAGGGGACAAGGCCACCATCTTGCGGCCACCCATCACCACTGCACATACCCGTGTGCAAGGCCTGGAGGGTCCCCAGGATGTGACAGCCATGGGGTTACAGGGTTTAGACCATGGGGACCTACGACCTCCCACCACTCCTTGTGCCCCCATCCCCTGGGATCACCTCCTGCGGGACACACGCTGGTCTTCCCCTCCCTCTCCGGCCAGGACACTGGTGCCAGGACACCTAGGGGTGCCGGCAGTGCTGCTCTCACCCCAGCTCTGTCCCCTCCACCCCTGCCCTGCTGCCCCGTGCAGTGTCAGCCAGCAGTGACCGAGGACCTCCCGGTTTGCACGGCAGGCTTCATTGAGCACGGAAAGGCACGCAGCGGCAGAGGGAGGCTCAGAGCCGAGCCCTGGGGCTGAAAATGCAGCACCGTGGAAGGGGGGCTGCAGGGGATCTTCACCCTGGCCACAGCGCAGGAGTATGACCCACATGAGGGATGCTGGAGGGGGTTGTTATACCAACGCTGCTGGTGACCAGCAGCTCAAAGCAAGTCCTTCCATGCCTCTGTGAAGTGCGCCGGCATGGTCTGCACGCTACTGGGCTCAGCGAGGTGGTCCAGCCTGATTTAGTGCTGGTTTCCCTCCCCCGGCTTCTTCCCCTTGTCGTGGGGCTGGCCATGGTCTCCGTGGTGGTGGTGAGCATGGGTAGCAGGTTCATGGTCCCCACTCGGGTCTGTGGCTCTCTCGCTGCTGACCTCGTGGTGGTGGTGAGGATGGAGGGGGCTGTGCTGGTGGATGGCGGTCTCTGACTCCTTCCCCTCTTCTTCGGGAAGTGGGCTTGGGGTTACAGGGACCTCCATGGTACTGTTAGCCTGAGGAGAGTAACATGAGGGCTGGTGCAGTATGTGAATGCACACAGAGCCCCGCAGTGAGCCTGCAAGGATGCCTGTGAGCTGGGATGAAAGCAGACCAGCATCTGTCATACAGAAAGCTCTGTGGGTCAAAGCAAAGGCTTTCCACCCCCAAGCCAGGGTGCAGGGAGTAGAGGAGAGGCTGGAGCACATAGAACATAATACCCCTATGTTGCACATCCCTTGGCTCAAGCTGTCTGTGGTCCAGGGAATTCCTGAGCTACGAAAGGGACTTTGCATTTAATATTTCTAGGTGGACTTTTCTCCTAGCAAGTCACTAATTGCCTGCTAGCGCAAAGCTACATCCTCCTCTTGCCTCTGCGTTTGCCATCTCTGGGTCTACTGCCTGCCCCTTTTTTGCATCACAGCAGCCAGCCACCCTAGTAATGACCCCTTCAGTCTGTTCCTTCCCAGCCTGAAAGCTCTGACTTATTTAACTGCCCTTATTCCAGACCTTTCATCACATTCCCGCTCAACCATGGCCAAGGATAGCTACCAACCCAGAGTCCACCCTCAATATGAAGATTTTTTTTTTTTCCTGATGTGCAACGCCAGAGGAGAAAAGGGAGCCCAGCTCCAGTGAGCAGCCCTGTTCTTTACCTCCTGGGTGCTGTTGGGGTAGAAGGAGCAGTTGCCACAGAAGTCCTTGTTGTGAGTGAAGCGGATGGCTGACTCCACGTAGGGGAAGTGGAGGAAGCTATAGGGCAGCTGGATGTGGAAAGCCAGGCGGCCACACCTGTAGGGAGAAGACATGGTCCAGCTTGAGTGGGGGGCTTGGGGCCCTCCCAGCCCAGCCATGGGAGGGGTGTTTGTAAGCCCACCAAGTGCTCCATAACCCTCCAAAAAAGCCTCAGCCGAGATGGGGGACACTCACCGGTCATAGATGAGGAAGTCGTCCTTGTCACCCCCCAAGACCTGCCAGACGTCAGGCTCCTCTGGCTCCGGCTGGAAGACGGGGACACCCGGTGGGGCCTGGCGCTCCAGCTCCCCAAACATGGCGCGGGAGAGCGGCGCCTTCTCGTTGACAATCATGTAGCGGACGTCGACCGTGCCATGCCGGGCCAGCCTCTCCTGCAGGCCCCCGAGGCTGCCGGGAAGGCGACATTGGGAGGGGGGTGCCAGGTTGGGGTGCCGCCATGCCGGCCCCCAGGATGGCAGGGCTGGGTTTGGGGTAGAGGGAGCGGGGCTCACCTGTGGGCCTGCTGCAGGCAAAAGTGTCAGCTGGCCTTCAGAAGGGCCACCACTGTCACCTGCCCCGCCGAGCCTGCCATGGGGCTCAGGCCGTTGACGCTCCATGCCGGTGCCTCCTGGCAGATGTGGCTGGGCTTGGCCGGGCGCCGCG
>NW_008613731.1:0-1436 GCF_000691845.1 Merops nubicus | reverse complement strand
CGGCCAGGGCCAGCATCAGCAGCCCCATCCTGCACCCCTGGCCCTGGCAGGAGGAAACGGGGCATTACTCTCAGCTTCGTCCCAGGGCTCAACCCAGTGGGGTCTTCCTGGCCACCCTGCACCTCCCTCTGGGGCAGACAGACTGGTGAGCAGTGTTGGAATGGCCCCAGCACGGCACTGGGAGCCGGTAGCCCCACACCAGGGCGGTGAGGAAAGGGGGACTATGTTAGAAGATTGTCTTAGCTCATGTGCCTAGCTCCCGACAAGCACAACACCCTTGTCAGCTTTCGTGGGCACTCGCTGCCACAACCAGGTGCCCGGGTGTCCTCTAGTGGTGAGGCACCCGCTCCGCATGTCAGGGGATGATGGTCCTGCACTCCTCATGGGCGTTCTCCACCTCACTGACTCCCAAACCAAACCCAGTCCTGGCTGGGTGTCTATCTTTAACCCAGAGATGGGTAGGGATGAAGTTTCTATCGTTTTGGCCACCAGTGGGGAGTCACTGGGACAGGGACAGTTTCACCTTCAAGTAACCTTGAAAGTCCTTGATGCCCCACAAAGTGCTTTGTGGGTGCACATAGACTTTAACCCCCTGCTTTCAATATTCACCTGAAGCCCCTTCCTCACACAGACCCCCTAACCTTGCCTCCCCCAAGATGCACCCTTTTCCTCCAGGGTACAGGACATTCAATGGCCAGGGGCAGGACACAGGGCTGGGAGGAATGATCCAGAGAGATGTGGAGGGAGCGGGGGGCTGCAGTGTCTGGTTGGGATGGATGCACCCCCAATCCCCCACCCTCTCCCCCACGAGAATAACCCCGCAATACCGTAGTTCTCGCTGCCGTCCTCTGGCCAGACCTGGCTCCTAGCCCCAGTGGCTCTCAGCAATGACCAGCTGGCCTTGGTCTCCCTTTTATCTCCTGTCCGCTCTCCCCGCCCAGGAGGGAGGAGAAGAACCCGGCTGGGGCAGTGGGAACCGCTCCCCGGCCACTGCCTGCCTCGGGGGCAGCAACAAGGCAGGCACTGTCCCCCTGGGTGCCACGCGGCTTCACAGTCTTGCTGCTGCAGCCCAGCCTGGCTGTGCTGGGGCAAAGCGGTGCCTGGTGCTGGGCTGGCGCACAGGGTGCCAGGCGGTGCCATGGAGAAAAGACAGGCACGGCCGCTTGAAACCACCCTATGGGCGCAGGAGGGATGGAGTCATTGCCGAGGGCACCACTTGCACCAAAGGGTTGCAGGGCTGTGGGGTGACATCAGACAGTGTCATCCATGCATGAGGCCCTGGGGGAGCCACCAGCACAGCCTCTGCTACCCTGCAGACAAAGATGGGTGCCTGCCCCACACCCCTGGGGTGCCAGAGCTCCCTGCTCTGTGGGGTGCCACTCCAAAGGCTGTGCCATCCTGCCGTGCGGTGCCATGGCTGCTCTTGGGCCTTGCTC
>NW_008613730.1:1404-5536 GCF_000691845.1 Merops nubicus | reverse complement strand
CGCCGGGGCCGGAGTGGCTGAGGCCTGAGGCCCCCCACCCTCCCGGGAGCTGATGGAAGGGCAGAGAGCAGGCAGGGCGACAGTCTCCTGGTCCTTCCTTGCGAGAGCCGCCGGCATTTCTTTTGTTATTCTTTGTATCTTAGCTGCCGTAAGCAATGGAGTCCGCAGGGCCTGTCTCTGAAATGAGCAGGTGATGAGAATGCCTTGTTGCTTCTGAAGAGAGGGCATGCTGTACAACAGGTTGGTGTTGGCCCATGTGATGCTTACTACAGGTGGTTTTGGTTTGGTTTTTGTTTGTTTGTTTGGTTTTTTTTTTAATGTGCAAGTGATGAAAGTTGAACCGAGTGATTGCAGGAATATCCCTGTTAGCTGATCTGATCTTCATGTTGAGGATGGCTTCAGATACCAGCCCTCTAAAAGCTAATTTGGGGCACCAGTGCTGGGAAGGAGCTGTACAGAAGACTCAAGGTGTGGCATTGCAGGGAGGGTTTTAAAGTTAGTCTAGGGGTGGGGGCTGTCCAGGAACAGTGCTCTTTGGGTGGGCACAGAGGCACAGTTATTTCTCAGCACAAGACTAGTCTGTGCTGGGCAGGGCGGTTCCAACCTGCGTGTTGTGTTGTTTGTGTAGACCATGTTCTGTGTCTTGCAGGGTCTCTCAATCTTTCCTTCACCACAGAACCCCTTTAAATACCTTTTGTGGCTGCAGACCAGCAAGACTTGATTGCATCAAATATTTATTTAAATTTTCACATGAAAGACCCTCAAATTAGGAGAGAAGGGAAACTGCAGTTTCAGAACACCATCTGTATTTCTATGAGTTTGTCTTCCTCTTCTGGCCATACCACATATTTCTGGGCTAGAAGTTCCTCTCCCCTGCTTTAAGCCTTTGTGGACCCCCTGTGATGACTTTGTGGCTCCCCCTCAAGGGTCTTCAGACCATGGGTTGAGAAACACTTAGAGCTTCCTCAGGTCTTGATGTCTTTATTGCCCTTTGTGTTCAAGGAGCACAGCATGCATCTTGGGCACCATTCCTAGGGTCTCAAATGCCTGTACTCATTGGCATGTTGCCAACTGGGCACAGCTCTTCTTGCATAAGAAACTTAATGAGTGTATCAGTCTTTTTTCTTTGCAGTTCCCTGTAGGTTTTCTCTTGCAGCATTGCTGTAGGCTAAGTCAGCAGCTCTGTTTTCTAGCATCCTCTTTTCACAGCCTGGGCCTTCTCCCCTGCTCCTGTGCATCTGTATGTCTTGAAGCCAGGCTTCTTTCACATCCGTCCTCTTGGTTTTGACAGTAATGCCTTGTCATGGGCCATTGTGTTTGTGTCTTTTCTGGGGCTTCTGTGAAGCCTCAGTGTTGCAGCCCAGTAGGTCTTCTCACATGGCAGCATGTCTGATCTGGGAGTCATTCTTGCTGGGAGTTTTCTCACGTCTGAGTCTCATGTGCAGTGTCAGTGTTTGTGTGTGAAGGAGCTACTCTGCATGGGGGTGTGGAGTCAGGGGTAGGTGGAATAGCAGTAAGAGTCTAGGGGTTAATATGTAGATGTGCGTGGACCATTTGGGCAACGGGTTGTGCAGCCATGTCCGATGGAGTATCCCTTGGCAGGCTGTGCAGACGGGGATTTCAGTAGTGTTTTATGGAGTTGATGGGAGCCTTGTAGGAGGGGCTGTTCAGGGTGGTGAGGTGGGTGGTATGTCAAATGTGTTAAGGCTTCTATCTGTGGGGCTGAACATTTGGTCTCTTGATTTTTATTTTTATTTTTTTTTTCCCCCTCTGTGCTGTTGTTGGCTTTAGATAGTGTTCCCAGATGGAAACAAGATCTCTGGAATTGTTCAGCTATTGATCAGCATCTGGGTGACATGTTTAATCTTTTTCAGATGTGGAGGGACAAGATGAGTCCTAACGAGTGACAGCAGGCAGAGCACCATAAAAGGGTGGGCTGGTGTGTGGTGGGAGAGGGGAGGTGTGAGTGATGGCTCCATGACTACATCACAGGGGGTGGATGTGTGTTTCTGTGTTGAAGGTGGCAAGTGAAGTGAGATACCTGCACCAGAGGTAACTTGGGCAAGATGAGTTGTGGGCTGGTTTGTTGTCCAAGACGAAAGTATTATATGGCACCTCTGTTAAGCATTTACCTTTTGGTTTTGCAGGTGCTGTGTGGGCTGCCCTTGGAACTGGATGAGCCTTTGAGGTGAGTTGGGGTAGTAGTGAGGAGGATCGTGGGGCTGGTGATTTCTTGCAAGTGCAACAGTAGTTGTTTGGGTTTTTTTTCCCTTGGTACCTTAGGTATCACAAGCGATGACAGCCACAGTGTCTGACTCTGAAAGGAGCAGGTGAAGTATGCTAAAGTGCATCGGGGTGGTGGTGGTATTGTGGAAGAGCTTGGTGTTGGCTGCTATGATGTTTACTGATGGCATTTTTTTTGGTGTTGTTTTTACTTTTTTGCTGCAGATGATGTAGAGTAACCTGGTGACTGCAGGAAGGTTCCTGTTAGCTGGTGTGTTTCTCTTGTTACAGGTGGACTCAGCCCCTCCCCCTTGAAAGCCAAGCTGAGGGACAGAGGCTGGGGAGGGGCTGGAAGGTGGAATAAAGGTTGGGAAGTGCAGGAAGGTATTTTAAAGTTAGCATAGCAGAGAGAGTTGTCCAGGAGCAACTGGGTGGCACGGAGTTTGGTCTACTTCTTAGCGAAGACTGGTGTCTGCCAGGCAGGGCAGTTCCAGCCTGAGCATGTGGTGTTGTGTTGTTTGTGTAGTCTGTGTTCAGTGTCTTAGAGGTTTCTCAGGTCTTGATGTCTTTGTTGCCATTTGCAGTCAAGGAGTGCAGCACATATCTCAGGCACTGTTGCTAGGGTCTCAAGTGCCTGTACTTGTCAGGAAAGTGCTCAACTGGGCACATAGAATGGCTTAGGTTGGAGGGGACCCTAGAGATCATCTAATCCAACATCTTTTCTTGCATAACGAGGTTAAAGTGGATTGGTCTTTGGTCTTAGCAGTTTCTGGTCAGGTCTCTTCTGTGGTGTCATTCCAAGCTGGGTTGGTTTTCTGCTGACCCAGTATAAAGTGATATTATCATTAACAAGCAGACCAGCAGCCAAACTCCTCCCTCTGCTACCGCATTGTACACCAAAGATCCAAAGTGCCAGTTAACTGGAGGGAGGAACAAGGCAATGCACTCACTCACTGCAAAGGATGTGAAGAAGGGAGTGAGCTGACTCAGGAACCATGCCATGGGAGATGGAATCAGCCAGATGATGAGACCAGTTATGTAGTAGTTTCCCAGATAGAAACTCATGATCTCTCTTCCTGCCATCATGAGAACTCCACTTGCTATGAAGAGTCAGAGAGCCCTTCCGATAGCCAGAATCCCCACACAGCACCTGCACTGTGCAGGCAGGCCTCCCAACTCCACTGCAAGCAGAGTCCATTCTTGTATAGGTGTCTTCTTGCTCCACCTCCAAGTTAATGTGGAAGGTGGGGGCACCTGGTGGGGATCTCCTCATCAGTTCCCACCCAAGGCTGGCCAGGCCCCAGGTGAACACCGATCAGGAGGGTGTTTCTTGCTGTAAGAGTCAGTCAGAAGAAGAGTATTGTCTCAACCTTGTCATCAGAAACTTGGATAATAAAGTACCTCGAAACTCAGGTGAACGTCTTGACAAGAGTCTGCAGCGGCCTGCCTGAGATGCAGTTGCTGGCCCTAGGAATGGAATGTGGTTCCTGTGGAAACACCCTGGGCTGAAGGGCTGTGTGGTACCAAGTGTATTGTGCTGTTCTCCGTTGTCGGGGGGAGCCAGAGCTGTGTGGTACAAGGTGCCCTGTGTTCTTTGTTGTCTGGGGCACCCAGAACTGCTAAGGTAAACCACACAGCTGCGGCCAGGAAAGGTTGAACACAACTGCTCTCTCAGCATTGATGAAGAAATCGTGAACTTTGGTGAACTTTGCTCATTATAATACAAAAACACACTTCCTGGTCAAAAGCTACCCGCTTCTAAGGCAGACCGTGCCTCAGACACTCCTCCCTGGGCATGCATGGAAGCCTCGCTCAAGAGAGGTGGAGATAGAGGAGGAGCAAGGTGTGTCATCTAGCATTAAAGATGGCTTCTTAGCAGCCGAACTTGGGGAGCTTTCCCCACCCAGGA
>NW_008613730.1:0-1236 GCF_000691845.1 Merops nubicus | reverse complement strand
CTTGGACCTGTGGTGGGAGCTGTTACTCTCTTTCCCCTCTTTACTTTACCTTTCCTGTCACTCTTTTACCTATCGCACGCCGCTTGACAGGCAAAACAATAAATTTTCACTGTTAGAATGAAGTAAAACACCTCTCTGGCTTTTTTTTTTTTGGCACTTTGAGATCACAGCAAACGAACCTGTCTGCTGAGTGTAGCAGACAATGACACTTGCCTGGTTGTGGGCATCATCCATATACCAGCCCTCATTCAGGGCTGGGGGTTTAACCCCAGCGCTTCACTTGGCAGCTCTGATCTCGATTGGTCTGTTTTCACCGATGCCTTTTCTGGGACTTCTTCCCAGCCATATGTCTTAAAGGTGGGCTTGTACATGCCTTATCCTGGTGGCGGCCATACCTTTTTGTCATGAGCCACAGCATTCAACTTTTTCTGGGCCACCAGAGAGTCTTTCTTGGGGTCCCCTAGGGCTTTTTGGCTGATGGTGTCTCTGGTGCAGGAACTGCTCTTCTCAGAAAGGTTTGTTATGTGCCTGTGTCATGTAATTTGTCTTTGTATGCAGTGTTGGTGTGTGCATGTGTGGGTTGGAGCTGCTCTGCCTAGGGGTGTAGCAGTGGCAGCAGAAAAAAAATCAGATTGTACAGCTAACATTTTGATAAGCTTCGACTTTGTAGGCAAAGGGTCCTCTGGCCATTTTGGAGCAAGTAGCCATGTCTGCAGTAGGCTGGGAGAGCTATTTCTGTAGCATTATGCAGAGACACAGGATGACCAGATGTATGTTTTTTTTCACCATCAGGCTGCAGCTGGCCTCTAAATGGTACAGCCTAATGGGAACGAGACCTCTTGAATTGCAAAGCTGTTGCTCTGTATCTGGGTGACTTGTCTGATATTGCTCTTACAGATGCCAAAAGAGGAGCCATGCACCAAAGGGTGATGGACAAAGAGAAAGTGGGTGGATGTGTGGCATCAGTGGTAAGATGTGGGTGTTGGCTCTGTGAGTAGCTTATAGGTTCTGTGGTGGGATTTAATTATTTATTTATTTTATATTTTGTATGTGTGAAGCAAGATACTGTCATCAGAGGTGACTCGGACAAGGTGAGCCATGAGTAGGTGTCTGAAGTAGCATTCACTGTTCAGGTGTCACACTGTGGGTGAAGTTGTAAGCATCCCTTGGTGATGTTTTACAGGTGGTAGCTGAACGTCAACATAGCAACCTGTAAAGGGCAGAGGCTGAGTGGGT
>NW_008613729.1:0-232 GCF_000691845.1 Merops nubicus | reverse complement strand
GGCGGGTAAGACACCTGGGCAGGCACAGCGGTCGCCAGCCTCCGTCGTTCGCCCTGCTGCGGTCAGAGGGGTGAAGCAGAGGGAGACGCAGGACGCCCGGGCTCCCTGCCAGGCTCCGCATCTGCCCTTGCTGCAGGAGGAGAGCTGGAGCCCTGCCCGCTCCGTGCCTCAGTTTACCCGGTGCTCAGAGGGGAGACACCAGAGGAGGTCTTTGCTCCACGCGGTAGCTGGG
>NW_008613728.1:0-548 GCF_000691845.1 Merops nubicus | reverse complement strand
TGTTTGTACCCCCGGGGGTCATTCCTATGGTAACGCTTCTGCCTACAGTACAGTCTGCACATTGGTTCATCCTCCTGCTGGTGTGATCGTTTTTGTTGGGCCTGGTCATTGGCAAAACAGTTCCCCATCTCTGCACCCTTACAGGACAATGCCTTGTGTAAACCCACCTACCAACCTGTTCAAAATCTCTGTCCCCAAGGCCACAGGCTCTTTTGCTTCTCCCCCTGGGGTGGGTGCTGTTCCAGTGCCTGCCTCAGGTGCTTTTCTTTGTTATTTTCATGTTATTAAAACCGTTTATTTTGGGAGAAAGCGCTCGTTGCCTATCCCTCCTTTAGTCACCACTGTCCTGTTGGCTGAAGAAGGAGCCACCCTGGAGGTGTTACTGGGGTCCCGCTGGGAGCCTTATCTTGCCGGGCAAAACCAGCGGCTGACCCCTCGAGAGTTTTGCAAAGTAACAGGTTACAGTCGATGTTCGGGTTGGGGAGCGGTCGGTGCTCCGGTTGGGGGGCTCCCCGGGGTGGGTTCTGGGTCCCTATCTGTGCTCTTGG
>NW_008613727.1:2173-4940 GCF_000691845.1 Merops nubicus | reverse complement strand
CGAGCAGCTTTGGCTGCTCCCTGACTTTCACGCAGCTAAAACCCAGGATGGCTTCAACTCTCCTCAACGCCAGACGCCAACTCCAGCCCTGCAATGCCTCCTGACGGTGCTGCAACATCAGCATTGCTATAGCAACGGGCCCAGAGCAGCAGCAATTCGGGGGGACCAGACTGCAGCCAGCCTGGCACCGATGTCCCCACTCTGCCCACTGCCCTGTCCCATGGTCAGCCCTGGTACAAGGAGGCCAGACCCCCGTGGGGCACCCACTGCACAGAGCAGCCTTTGTCCCAGCTCCTGCAGCCAACACTCTCCAGCATCTTCCCAGCTGAATTTGTTGTTCCCTCCCTGCACTTTGGACTTTTCCAGAAACACAAGAAATAAGAAACTGGGGCTGTTTTGTCCCTGCTGCCAGCACTGACGTGCCTGCAGACGGCAGAGGGGATTTCAGCATCAGCAGCTCTCGGGAGGACTGGTGAATGTGGTGGTCAAAAGTGAGAGAAAGGCAGTCCTGTGGCCAAAAACCACCTGCCACATTGGCCTTGACACCTGGACTCTGCTCCAAAGCTCACATCATACAGTCATGCAACCACAGAGTGGTTTGGGTGGGAAGGGACCTTTCAAGGTCACCTACTCCAACCCCTGCAGGGACAGGGACATCTGCAGCTAGAGCAGGGTGCTCAGAGACCCCTCCAACCTCCCCTGGGATGGTGCCAGGGATGGGGCAGCGACCACCTCTCTGGGCAGCCTGAAATTTTTGGTGCTGAGGGTGCTGAACCCCTGGCCCTAACCCCCTGCAGGGGGGTTGGACTGGATGACCTTGAAAGGTCCTTTCCAACCCAAACTGGTCTGTGATTCTATGATTCTATGTGGTCATCTAGGTCATGGATACAGCTCTCATACCAGGAGGTGGAGCAGCCACAGAGCAACAGCCTGTGAGGATGGGCACAGCTTTCCCCTCCCAGGAGGAACAGAGATCTTCATCTCCTCTGGGTGCCCAGCTCCCATGTGACCTGCTGGGGACACGCTGTGCTCCTTCCATCAGGCCAGGGTACTTTCTAACCAGGGAATAAGAGCAAAGGGACCACTGTGGCCATACGTGATACAGGGACCCAAGCTCATGGTGAAGGGGGCAGAAGGTTCCAGAGGGGTGGTTTTTCCTGCCTTCTCCAAACCACACACAGAGCACACCAGAGATGTGCTGCTGGAGGCTGAAGACTCCATGTCCTGGCTCCAAACCAGCCTCCACCTGCACAGAGCTCCTTCTCTGTGGGCCACAGACCCACGTGGGTGATGAGGTGTCCCCACTGCTCCTGGCCACCCACTGCCCCGTGGGTGACAGGATTCCCGGGCAAGACAAAAAGCACCAGAGCAGCACTTTAATGCTGGGGAGGGGTGCTGCAGGGGCCAGCCATGCACAGCAGGGGTTCAGGGCTGTGCAGTGCTGCTGAGGACATCTGTGGAGCTTTGGGCTCTGGCTGGAGGGGCCCAGAGGCAGCAGCAACATTCCCGGCCGGCCGCGGCTCCATCACGTTTTGCTGACCACAGTGTATCTGCCACTGCTGATGTTCTGGGTGCACTCAGCCTGCAGGACTGGTGGGACAAGGAGAATTAACACCCTCTTAGTTGGGGTTTTAATTGTACTTCAAGTAAACAGTGTTGAGAAACTCTCCGTTCGCTTGCCAGTAGGAGGAACCAGAAGAATCCCTTCCCCACAGCGAGGGAGCAGCAGCCTCCCAGCCCCAGAGTACATTTTCCACTTCCCTCATTTTCTGCAGTTTGTGTTTTAAAACCCACCCCAGCTCGGCGACAAGACCTTCCTCCGAGATCAAGAATTGTGATTTGATGTGAACAAATTATTCTCTTGCAGCTGGATCAAGATTTGCTGTCTCCTTTCCCACTCACTCCATTATTTCCTTGTTCGTCACTCTGAGCACAGCTTGGCAGCCTCAGCTTTTGGGGGAGAGCCCTCAACCTCACTGCATCGGCTGGACTACATCAGTGATCTAATCTGCTGATTACAATCTTTACACAGGATATTTTCTCCTTGCTGTTATCTGAAAAAATATGGGCATCAGTACAGAGGAAAGGGGAAAAAAAAACCCCAAAAGCAATTTACAACTGAGGGAGTGGAAATAAATACATCGTAGTCACATGAGGAAGTAGTAACCGCTGAGCTATTTTGGGCACAATACATCATGCAAACGACGATGTGTCTTTCAAGCAGATCTCAAGTCCAAAAGGCATAAACTGTTTTCAGAAAGTGAATTCTCACATACACTGAGCACCGTGCGAAGGAGGCAAATCGGATGCTGCCAGGCTTCTCATTCAAGGTTTGTTTGGGTGAGGGAAAGCAGAGCCCCAGCTGATGCAAGCTGCTGTCACCCCTTTGGTTTCAGCAGGCCAAGTTTGCAGCAGGACAGGACACAGCCCTAAACCAGCACTGGTGCTCACCAACCGTGTTGGATTGGGACCATCCTGAATCAAGCCCCCCAGCAGGGCAGCCCTGGAGGTGTGACACAGGGCTCCCAACCCACAGCAGAGGCACACCCAGCTCTAGAGGGTCAGTGCCTTGTTCCCAAGAGAATCCAGCCTGCCCCAAATCACAACCCTCTTAAAAAAACCCTGTGTGATTCAAGACCAAACTCACCTTCACCCTCACCCGAGTGTCCTCGACCCTGAGCTGTGGGGGGGTGTGGTGTGCCCGGGTGGAGGGGGCTCAGCAGGGCTCGGCTGTGTTCTCCCAGGTGAAGGAAAGCTGCCCGTGTCT
>NW_008613727.1:0-2049 GCF_000691845.1 Merops nubicus | reverse complement strand
ACCTGTCCCCAGAGCGAGCACACGCCCACGGGATGGCTCCAGTGAGGGCATTTTGCACTGACAGAAAGAGAAGACTGAGGGAAGACCAGGCACTGAGAGGGGCAAACATGTCCCCGTGGCTCTCCTCTGCCGCAGGTCTCCTCTCAGAAGAGGAGCAGCAGGGGTAGCAGGCTCTGACACTCCCATCATTCGTCTGGTACCACCCTGAACAATTGTTCTGGCTCCCTGCTGCTTGCACTCCTCGGATGCTTGTGGACTTGACTCCCTCCCACCCCTCTTTGTTGTGGTTTCTCCCTTAGAAGCTGCCAGGCAGATTTCCTGAGCCTGCCAGTTGACGGGGCCCCACCGACACAACGCCCACTGTAGTAGCAGGATGGCAGCCCCCCAGTACACTCACCATCGGAGCACTGGGGGGCACTGGGGGACGCAGAGGGGAGTGGCCAAAGCCAGTGGAGGTGAGGGGTACAGCTCCAAGAGGTGGTGGGAACTCTGCCTGGCATACAGCCCTGCCCAGCCCTGCAAGCTGCTGTGGACAGCACCAAACTACAGCTCCCTGACAGGAGGCTGGAGCCAGGTGAGGGTTGGTCTCTTCTCCCAAGAAAACACCAACAGGACAAAAAGAAATGGCCTCAAGTTTCCCCAGGGGAGGTTGAGGTTGGCCCTGAGGAACAATTTCTTCCCCTTGAGGGTTGCCCAGGGCTGTGCCAGGCTGCCCAGGGCAGTGGTGGAGTCCCCACCCCTGGAGGGGTTTCCAAGCTGTGGAGATGTGGTGTGAGGGACACGGGGCAGTGGGGACCTGGCAGTGCTGGGGGATGGTTGGACTCAGTGATTTTAAAATTCTTTTCCAACCAGAACAATTCTGTGTTTCTGTGAAATGCCCTCACCCTGGCAGCAGGGCAGCTGTCTGTCTGAAGGGTGCAGCCTCTCTGCAGGTGGGTTCTCACCTGTATGGCGAGGGGCAGCTCTTCTCACAGAGCTGTTTGGGGGACAGGGCTTCTAAAGGATTTGGTAAAGACAGCAATTGCTGCAGCAGCCAGGATTAAACAGACTGTGGCTTTTGAGCAGGGCCTGTTGGGACAGAACAAGGGGTGATGGGTTTAAACTAAAAGAGGGGAGACTAGGTAGAAGGAAGAAAATTTGGACAAATGGGAGTCCCTGCAAAATTATGAGCGATCACACCTCGTCGTCCATCATGTTCAACTGAGGCTGGGTTTGGTTTTGGAGAGCTGCCCTCTGTAAGGACAGAATTATGCTTGCTTTGTTTGTACAGAGACTTCAATCATATTCTTCAGTCACCTTAAACTAGAACTATTTCAGATCCCCAAGGAGCAATCGAATGCCTGAAGAACCATCATTTAATGACAGGATTGATCTCACCAGGTCTGGCCTGGTCTGAACCATGGCCTCAAGGTCAGAACCTTCCTGGGGCCAGTGCAGGGTGCAAGTGACACTGAAATCTGATGACTTTGCTATGGCTAGCATTAAAAAATCACACTCAGAAGTACATTCCAGTACCTTCCCTGTTCTTCACCTCTCCCCGAGACACCCGACCCATCCACTGTGCTGCAGGCCTGTGACACACCCCGCACTCTGGAACTCCTCCTGGATTCAGTGGCCTTGCAGCGGCCTCGGGAACGGGCACCAGCTATTGGAACTGAGCACCAAAAGCCTTCAGGGAGGGTGCAGATGGGTGCCTGTGCCCCCCTCTGCCCATCACCCCTGTGTGCAGGGAAGGGGGAGCTCTCTCCTCTCTTTTTGAGACAACCAAAGTGTCTATCCAGCAGAACTCCAGGCTCCGTGGCATGCCTTGGATGGTTTCTGAGTTGATAGCGGGATATCCCCTGCTCCCTGGGATGCCTGCGTCTGCTGGGATGGCCCCTGCCCCAGGGACTACCCTGCCCCTGGGACCACCCTGCCCCAGGATCCTCCTGTTCCCGAGAAGTCCCTGCTCCCAGGACACCCCTTCCCCACGCCACCCGGGGCCCCCTTACCCGCGGGGATCTCCCTGTGCCCCAGGAGTGCCCCACGCCCCCCGGGACGCCCCTGCTC
>NW_008613726.1:0-16437 GCF_000691845.1 Merops nubicus | reverse complement strand
AACGTTAGTGTATTATGAAGTGCTAGTAACTTAAAGATATTTAAATACCAAAATAAAGGTTTGGTGAGTTTGACTTTTTTACTACTCACTTCTTGATCATCTGTATCTAAATCCAATCAATTTTTGTCTCGTCTGAGAAAGTCTGGCAAACATTTAGGCATGATAATTATCCATTAGTCCTCCTAAATAGCATGTTTATTGCTGGATGGCAAGCCTCATGCCATCCAGTTCCCTTCAGTTCACTAGAAGCTTTATTTATCTACTGGGCTTCTCAAAGGACTTATGTTTTGCTAAATCTGTGATTGAAATCATTAATTATCCATCAGTTCCTGCTTATAAAATGTCAGAAGATAGAGTGAATTTAAAGGTTTTGTCCACTATTATATATGGAAATAAATAAGAACAATTATAATATTACATGACATATCAGTTGTAACATTCAGCTGGTAATATTGTCAGTGTGCCCTGTTGCTTCTAGTGTGAATAATTCTGGTTTGCTCAGAAGAGTTCTTTCTTACCATGGTGATAAGTGTAAGAATTTTATTTTCAATTTACCAAGTTACATTAAACTTGTGTGAGTTTCTCTATGTAGAGTTATGTTGTACATTGTAGTACTTCATCTTTGAAAACATTCACCAGGTGATCTTTACAAAAGGAAAACAAGATATTTTATGCCACTATGGATTTTCGTGTCCAGTTACTAACAGCTCCTTGTGGAACTCTTGTGATTTTATTTTTCATCTTAATCTTTCAGTCTTTTACTTGTTCCTTTGTACTCTGTAATTTCTGTGTCCCCATCTGACTGTGACAGTGTGATTCTGTCTGTTTCGTTTTGTCTTCCTTTCCCTATGAAGTCAAAGTGGTCTTTTTCTAATTATACAGTTGAGTGTTAAATGAGGTGCCTACAGAATATCTATGTGCTGTAACTGACCTCTCTGCTTTTCAGTACCTTTGAGATGGAATATCCTAGTGGTACTACACATTGTTCTAGCACATGGCTAAACAAAACTCTTACATAGCTAGAATGGAATCACAAGTCTAATGATTGTTGAAAACTTTTGCTAAATTGAGTTATTTATACTTAGGTTTTTAACAGGCAACTTGTATAAGATCAATGATAGAAAAAAACCCATGGAGATTACTGTAAAATAGTAGGAGAATGTACTTTCTACTAGCTCAATCTGAGAAATAGCTGTTTGATATGTCGTGCAATATTCCACTTCTACTGTTAAAAATACACATGCTTATTCTTGAAATGAAAGATTACTTTTCAAGGTCAATGTTAAACTACACAGTTTTGATATCTCCAGAAAGAGTTAACAAACCCACCCACTGTACAATGGACATCATCTGGAATAATTGCAGGACCGTGAAAGAGAAATAACAACAAAATATTCACAAACAATCCTTAAAAAAAAAAAATAATTAGGAATTAAACCAAAACTGCAATATCATTCAAAAGAATCTTAAGTATCTAGTCTGAACAGCTGAGGAGAAGACGACCTTGAAATATATTAGAAATTGATACTGGAATGACACAACTTGGTTATCTTCAGAAATACAGACATTTATACATTTATGTCACTTTAAAATAATCAGTGAATGATTCCAGAAAAATATAATTCCCTCGAATTGAAATATTGTGTGGAAGAATCATATAAATAAGTCATATGAGCATGGTTGGCAGGCAGTTTCCATGGAGAAGGTACCCTACTTCCTTTGTAACTAGATGTAATTTCTTAATCCAAAAATCACTTCCACCACAAACAATATTATAAATCAAACTCACAACAGTACAGAAATAAATGACATGAAAGAAAAATTCTTTTTTTTTTCCATGTGTTTTCAGATGTACTCAAACATAGTTTCTGGCAGGCTTATATGGTATAGAACTGAAATATGTTATGCCTATAACAGTATGAAATAACTATATGTATTCATTAAAATAATAATGTCACAAGTTTTCATCTATTTTATCCCCCAAAAAATACAAAGCATACGATCTGCATGGGGAAAAATTATACATGAGTTATCAGAAAAAGCTGCAGTATTTCTGTTTTATAGCTGATGTTACCTATAGAATAAGAAATTACAGTAATGTATACCTCTTTTGCAAAAAATAACATGTTAATTGAGTTAAAATATTAGCCCTGTTACTCAATATAATCCTTCTTCTTAAGCACTGAGCTTCTAAGGAATAATTTAATTATAATCTGCCAAAATGTAGTGCTAGCTAGTACAATATGCTTTTTTTTGTTGTTGTTGCAATTGTAATTGAAGAGTCTAAATGGAAAAATTGCATACAACATATACTGTACTGTGCTGCAGATTTATAAAGCTGTGAGTTTAGCTCATTATTAGTCGTATAATGAAAAGGGAAATTGGAGACATGGCAGTAACTTGCAAGATTGAGAATGTTATTAGGTAATGTATGTAGTAAAAGAGTAATGAATGATCATTCAATTAAGAGAATTGATTACCATTTCACTTTCAGTGAAAAAATCTTGAAAATATCTGCTAATAATTCTGTATAGCTTTGGCCATTCAAGTATCATAAGGCAGGCTGTCCCTTAATGTTTTGAGAACCTCATTGGACAAAGTTGAAGATAGTCTGGAGGACCCTGGCATGTGAGTAAATTCAGTGATCCACCCGAAATCAGTCCAGGAATTGTCTGATCTGTTTTGCAGCTTTTTCTCTTGAATGTTCCATTTTTTTGACATACAGATTTTCAATAAACAGAGTAACCAAGACTTGTGGGCTGCAAAGTTTCATGAAAAAGCATTACCAGAGGCTAGCAGCACAGGCAGCATGATAAAAGCCACTTCAGCATATAAAACAATACCAGCTGCCATGTAGCCTGTCTGTGATTTACAAGTGGTCCTTGGTCTCCCATTTCTCTCCAAATCAGTAATGCTTATTGAACTGTTTTTCAGTCCTCAAAGTCGATTTGGTGTTGACCTTTTTCTCTGTAATAACTCCTCTCATTCAGAAGAAAAGAGATGGATAAAATTGGTAGGTTTGCCCTCTCGTAAGAAATGGAATCTTCACTTTTTGACTTCAGGCAGATTTTTCTGCTCTGAACTGGTCTTTGACTCAGAATCTGTCTCATCTTTTCTCCCCCATATGCTGTGCTATATTTTCTGTGTTTTATTTCAGTTCTGGCTACTAATTGGTTGTGTATAGTCAATGAGCTTCTAAAAGTTATGCTGTAGCTTCTTCCTCACTTATGGCTTTCAACAGTAATGAATATATAGTGCCTCTTTCCCAAACAAGATATGGGCTTTCCTGTACTCTTCCAGATGAGACTGAAGTTATTTCCATCTATTAACTTTTTTTTTTTTGGTCATAGCTTGAATTACAGCTGAGGCAATGTCAAAGGGTGTCTAATTGAGAGGAATTTTAAGGGCTTTGCCTTTACTGAAATTGGTAGAACGTTTCAGGCAGAGACATACAAGGAAAACTCATATGGGTTTGGTTTTGAGCCTAGCAATAGAGGGTCTTTGTGCTAGAATAAAGACAGTGGAAAAATAACAGCTATTTTGGGAAGGAATCCATTTGGTGGGAATGTTATGGGGTTTTTTTCAAACTTTAGATATTGAGCTTGTTGATTAATTTCACTGAATGTCCCAATAAAATGCACATCTTGCCCACATTTAGGCTTATTTCTATAGGTCACATTTTCCCTGTATTCTTTATGAAATACATAGGTTATCCACTACATAATTCTACTTTTAGATATTTTTATGGGGCTATTAGAAGGGACCTTAGTGGTTGCCAATCTGGAAAATTAAGATACGTTGTCTATATGTTTCTGTAATTTTGAATAGAAATCATTCAGTGCACGCCCAAGCGTCTTTCACAGCTCTGCAAAACACCATGCAGGCTCTGGAGCTTTAGAAAGTGAAGCTAATTGCTATGATTAGCAGTAGGGATAAGTCACTCGGGACATATATTGCATACCATGTTTTACTAATTAATCATTTATTTTACTGAGGGAAATTGCAGCTGTCTGTGGCTGTCATTAAAACTTAATGTGTCCGATACAGTGTTTTTAGATTGCATTTGAAAAAAATGAGAAAAGTGGAAGATTGTTGAAGTTGCTGTGAGACTGGATGTGAGAGTTGCCTGAGACCTGGGGGACAGAGTGAGACTACTCAGTCTGCAATTAGCCTGTCGGATATCTCTGGCTACATTGCTTCTCCCCATGCATCTTTCACCTCATCAGTAAAATAAGCATAATTATAGAATCTTCTTTTATGCTGCACTTGCAATCTGCTAATGGAAAATATCAAAAGAAGCCTAAGTGATGCTTGTGATATTTCATAGCTTGATTGCTAAGCAGTATGGAATAGTCCTTAAACTATGGTTTGTGAAGAGAATAAAGCACTTCCTGCAGTCCACTATGAATTGTGTTGTGTTTATTGATATTGTCTGTTAGCCACTTAGGAAGCAATTGCAAGTTTAATACACTGTAAAATACTGCAGATTTTCTTCCTTTAAGTAACTTTGTAATTAACCACTGTAGCATTACTGATTTATTGAACAACCCTGCATTTAATGCAGCCCCTTTTATCAAGTAATTCATGCTGGAAATGGGTAATTCCTTAATTTCATGGTGTGTTGACACTGCATATACCCATCTATTTAAATAACTACTAATAAAAATGTACTAGATTTAGTAATAGGATTTAACTTTATTGTATGAAATAGCTTTTTTACTTGGAAGTATACAGTGGCATACCCTTGCCCAGCTGCTTGCAGACAGCAGAACACTCCATGGTCATGCTTTGTGTGTATTTTCTAGTAGCATGTCTCAGGGTAACAGAGAATATTGGGAGCTGGTGGATATGCTGAGATGTTCTCTCTGACATGGGAGAAAATTTATTCTAAGGTTATCCATTATAAGACATTTAATAGGAACAAATAAACACAGTGTTTTATTTAGCTAGACATTCTCAAGGTACAAGAAAACTTTTTCCCCCCCCCATATTTTTTAGGCAAGCTGTATAGGGCAAATATTGTCCCCAACATTGTCATCGTGTTTGCTGAGCTTAGTGTATATAATACTCTGAAATAGGTTGTAATACTGCAATTCCAGTCCCAATCCTATTGCTTAGGTTTTTTATCTGAATAAACCTTACTTCAGATAACAAAACAAGATGCTGGAGAACTATCAGACCATTTTAGTGTGTGCAATATAGATTTCAGTGTGTGCAACTTTTAAAATTTCTCAAAATTGTAAACAATTCTTTAATGGTACTTGGGAAAGCCATTTGCCTGGCAGATCAAGGCATATATTCCACTGATTTATTTAGAAGACCTCATTTGGTAGAATTTTGGGAATTTTGGGGAATGATTTTAAAGATGAAGTGTTAAGAAGAAGTTCTCATCTGTCTCTGTCTAAGGTGAGGCTGCAGCTTGAATACTGTGCTCAGTTTTGAACCTCCACTACAAGACACTGAGGTGATGGAGTGTGTGTCCAAAGAAGAACAAGGAAACTGGTGAAGAGTCTAGAGAACACCTACTAGCAGGAGTGGCTGAGGGAACTGAGCTTGCTTAGCCTGGAGAAAAGGAGGCTTGGGAGAGACCTTGCTCCCTACAGCTACCTGAAAGGAGGTTGTAGTCATGTGGGGATCAGCCTTTTTTCCCAAGTAAGAAGTGATAGGAAAAGAGGAAATAGCCTCAAGTTGCACCAGGGAAAGTTTAGTTTGGATTTAGGAAGCGTTTCTCTGCCTAAACAGTTCTAGAGCCCTGGACTACGCTGCCTGGGGAACTAGTGGAGTCACCATGCCTGGAGGTATTTAAAAGGGAAGTGTTTAAAAGTCATGTAGATGTGGTGCTGAGGGATGTGGTTTAGTGGTGGATTGGGCAGTGAATAGTTGGACTTGATCTTGAAGGTCTCTTCCTGCCAAACCAATTCTATGATTCGTTTGCTGACACTCGGTGAGTGTTTAATGAGTGTGAGGTTACAGGCTGGGACTGGCAACAGCTCTGGGATCCCACAGAATCACACTAATCTCAGCTCAAAAAATGATCTTCTGAAATGATCCAGCTTCATTATCAGTTCATGTCATTGCCCACGCTCACAATGTAGTTCTTCTGCAGGCCACAGTAAGAGTGTTTTTGAGTCACACTGAGATTATCAGTCTTGAAAATACTCTTTTAATGCTGAAAAATGGAAAATTTCTTTTATCTGTTTATGTTCTGTTTCTTCTGCTGCTAACCTTATGGCTTAATCTTTGTAGACTGCATATGTCTATATGCTGCAGCCTTACTGAAACCAGATTCATCATCAAATGTGTTGTCCTCCCACATGTAGTGATTATATTGGTATATGTGTCTACTCCATGTATTCAGAAGGCAAGTGATCATCTTTCTTACTTCTGCTGTGGCTGGCTGGCTGAAACGTTTTCATAGGACAGTGCAATGTGCTCTAGATGAGCACAGATTTGCATAGCATGCTACCCCAGCCTCCTCAACAGCCAAGTCTTAACAGCACCTTGCAGAGAAGCATTAAAAATAGCAACCCTATTAATATGTAATGTCCCAACATCAGCAGTTCTGTGCAATTGGCTGTGATTAGCCTTGTGGCTGAATACATAAAATTCTAACAGCTATAAAAATGAAACCATTTTCCCTTTTAGTAATTCCAGGGTTTTGATCAGTTGTTCCAGGTCAATCAGCTAAATCCCACCTGACGCTCCTTGGCAATGGAGCTGATCATACCAATTACATTTTCTGATAAATCTGCAAATACAGAAAAGTGCAGTGCAAAATAATGAGCAAGCAATGGAAGAAATCCAGAATGTCTGTGAAAGTCTATAGAAGGAATTGATTATACGCAGTTGTTAGAGCTCATGAGTAATTTTGAGTGAAATGACACATTTAGTACAGAGAGTAGATGGAAGAGTTTCTGATAAGAAAATGAATAATACTGCCAGATCTGAAAAATTTCTTGACGAGTTATCCAGTTCTTTTAACAAAAAAGCAATTGGAAATAGCAGTAGGATGAAGATGAGTGCACAACACCCAAGCTGCAGTCTAATTGAATTTCCTGCAAATTTAGTGGCGTTGTAGATGTGAAAATACCAACTCATCAAACAGTTTTGTAACTTACAAAGAGAGCATTTAGTGTGAGGCTTATTGCTGGTGCCATTGCCTTCAAGTCCAGTAGGTTAAAACCAAAAAAGAATTATCCTCATTTAAATATTTTCTCAACTTCTGAAGTTTCACAGTCCTGTATTCCCACTCCATTAAGATTTTTTTTTCTTCTTCATGATAGGTTTCAGAGATTTCCTCACATGGAAAAATGACTGGTTATATAAAGCAGTAAAACTGATGACTGGTTACTGTTGCCATAAATGGTTGTACAAGAAGAATAAAAATGTAATAGATAAAAATGGAGGTCTAGTATTCAGGTAGTGGAGTGTCAACTGTGCATGTAGTTACCCATTTCAACATTTATGTTCGTATATGACCATATAGATGATTTTGCAGAATTTAAATTTAATCAATTAATTATCCCTTACCCCTAATCATCCAGAGTTTACATAACAAGTGCTGTGTAGTCGCAGGGGAAATTCTCACCGTGCACGGCACGTGTGTTGGCACAGCTCTGTGCTGCAGATGTATTTAATGTTTTCTCTTCTCAGTCCATGCCATTACTTTGTAGCCAAGGTCGTCAGAACTGTGCTGATCGGTTTTCTAGTAGAAGAAAGGAAATACATGAAAATTGTTGATCTAGAATATTTACATAAGTTAATATTTTTGGACAATATAATAGGCTCATTTTGTGCAGTCTGGCTCCACTTTAATTCATGAAGATGAAGTGATTTGTTCAGGGTGGAGAGGATGATTCCCAGTGAGAGAAGAGGAGACCTTTTCCTACACCTGGTTTTGTAATAGTCCAGAGATGGTTGGTAGGCACATGTGTTTTATATAAACATGTGTTGTACATAAAATGATATTGTGTATGTCCAACAAGCTTTATATATCCTTGACATACCTTAATATTCTAAATGTGGCAGGTCTCTACCTTTAGTCAGAGCCTAAGCTGGGTGTGAAATAACACAGGTCCGTTGAATCCAGCTGGTACTTGGAGGCTTCTCAGAAAGCTGCTCTTGTCATCTTTCTTTCTTTTTAGGTTTTCATGTTCACAGTCAGCTCCCCTTACAAAGGCAGTACTTAAGAAAATTAAGAGTCGTGGATGGAAAACACTAGTTCATGCCTAGGAGTATATATTTTCTTTTTTTATTTAAGTTTAAAACTTTTGTTTTCACTCCTGGATGCAATAAAAAATTTGGGGAATTTGTCAGGTAAAAACAATATCCTCATTTATGAGCTTAAAAGAGAAGATTCTTCTTTTTATCAACATTTTTTGTGTCAAAACTGTGTGAAGATAATCTAGATAGGAACAAAGATATGTTCAGTAATGACTGATGTTGCCTCAGTAGAAACTGAGCATGTCATAAAGCAACTAAGCAAGAATACAGTTTGATGAATTACCTCTTTTAAGTAGAGATACTAAAATGAACAGCTAGCCAAAGATCACATATTCTAGGATTTTTATTTCTCTTACCTGCCTCTATTTTTCCTGTTTCTATTGGGCAACTTGCTGTTGATTAAGAAAAAAAATTAGATATATTTTTTTTTTTTTTATGTGAAGAAAACAGCTCTCAGGTTGCAGAATAAAATGCCACCATTAAAAAAGAGGACCAGGTGTCTATTACTTGCCATCCCATGTAAAATCTCTTTTAAAATTGTTCTTCAGTTTTGATTTAAACTCTGTTACTAATTTAGATCATTAAATAAGTGCATTAGATCAAAATAAATACTTGAATCTTGTCATATTTTAGACCCACCTGGGAGCTGAGCACCACATGGCTGCTCACTCACTGCCCCTCCACCCCCAAAATGGGAAGGGAAAAAGGGAGAAAAATACAAATCCCAGTGGGCTGAGATAAGAAGAATTTAATACAACAGTGCAAATGATCAATAAACAACCATGAAACAATATGTAAAGCAAGTAACACAAAGCACAGACCACGCTAGCTCCAAATGGAGATGGCAGCCCCCACCTAGCCCAGGCCTTTTGTTGTGAGCATGACATCAGCGTGGTATTGAATAATCTGTTGGCTGCTTTCCTTGTCCACCCCAGGGTGTGGCACTCTCCCACCTTCTAGTGAAAAGTAACTATATCCTAGCTGATACATGATAAATCTCCAGTGAATAGCTATGCCAGCCTCGCTTGTCTGTGTAAGACCTTTGTTGCTATTAAACTTCTGGCAATAGCACAGAAAAAGCAAGCAGTGTTTCTGTTAGTCCTTTTGCTATGAAATGAGCATTTCTTTTTCTGCCCAGTCCCCAGCCCCCTGTGGAGCTAGAAGATTTAGTTGTCAGGTTTTTTTTTCCCATTGACACTTTGAAATGCAACTTTGGATCAGATGGTGTCTTAAATGTGTACTCCTGGCTTATCTGATATTTAATTTCTCATACACAGTGCTATGGAGCAATGATTGCTTTCAAAATAAGACCAGCATGGTGCCTGTACAGAGATATCGTTTAGTGTGTCCGGATGTTTTGTAGATAAAAGATTTGACCAAAAGAATCACTAAGATCTAAGAAAATAAAAGTTATTCACTGTTTGATCCTACTCATGTGAGACCTTTCCTGATTTGTCCCATCAGAAGGAAGAACTTTGTGTTCACTTTGTGTAGGCTACTTGGACATGGAAACAGAGTTATCTTTTTTGGAGTACTCAAACTGAACATTCAAGGTAAAGCTTAAGATAAGCCAAGATAAAAATACTGCTAATCATACTGACCTTTGTAAAACAAGTCAACTGTCGTAAATATACGCTGGCTACTTCTCTTTCTCACTAAATATCTCTTTCAGAACTCATTGAGGCTCTGCATTGATGTTAGTGAGATTTGGGTAACTCCCTGGATGAATAAGACAGTGACATGAAAACTAATTTCTGTTCATAGTTTCTATTTGTATGTAGGTGTCCTTATAATTTGCATTTGATGGTGCCAGACTGCCTTTTTTCGTTGTGATTGTGTGTGCATGTCTGTGGGTAAAAGGTGGAGGTGTAGCTGTAAATTATTTATATATTTTTACAATAAATTAGTTGTAAGCTACACGTAGCTTTGTGATTTGCACATGAGCATAGAGTTCTTACAGATATAACTAAATGAGGCCCACTTGTCTCATACTAATTACACTGACTGTGGATTTGAATTTGCTGCTAAAAACTGAAACCAGATTAAAAACCTGTAATATCATTCCAGACAGAAAGTCTTTTTAAAATCTGTATTATTGAGATACTGATCTTTCTTAACCTACATCCGTCAATGGACTGATTTTTCTAATGATTTTGAACTTTTATTTATTTATTTTGTTTTTGTGATTAATCTAATTCTTTGGTGTGTCTTTTTTTTATTGAGATGCCATTGTGTTTTTACAACGCAGGCTTCACAAATGTATTATAGCCTGTAAAGCTGCCAGACAAATCTTACCATAATCTAGTTTGCTCATACAATACAGTAATTGACTGGTTTATTTATACAGTCATACCATTGAATTTTTTTTTTTTTTTTCACAATTTAAAGATCTTTCTGCTTATCTCATTGCTGTGGTGTGTTTTGACAGTTCCTTGAGCAATTTATTGGGCTAATATGTTGGATGAAATTATAATTGTTTACTATTTATGCCTGAACTTTTCTGGAAACATAGTTATGTAGTATCATTTAGATAAATTATTTTCTTGTAATCCAGTCACTTTAGGACTTGCATTATGTGCAATGTAATTGCCTAGAATTAGTAAGAATCAGCATACAACAATATTCTACTGTTAGAATTAGTACACAATGTTCTTATTATTTAGATACTGTTCACTTTCCTTCCTCCCATTTATTTCCAGCTGAATACTACAGAGGATCTTAGAGAAGCATTTTTAAATACCTTGACAGCATTTAAAGGTAGTTAAAATTGAGTTGCATAAACACCAAGTTTCTGTTATATCCTTAAGCGAACTTGGATGAACTTGGGCCCTGTAATATCATAGCATAACTTTATGTTCTCAATAGTTTAAAAGGATTACATTTCTATGTATTTTTCAGAACTGTGGACAGATAGGTGAAATGCAACGTGATTTTATTGACAGCATTTAAAGGTAGTTAAAATTGAGTTGCATAAACACCAAGTTTCTGTTATATCCTTAAGGAAACTTGGATGAACTTGGGCCCTGTAATGTCATAGCATAATTTTATGTTCTCAATAGTTTAAAAGGATACCATTTCTATGTATTTTTCTGTGGACAGATAGGTGAAATGCAATGTGATTTTACATCTGCTGAAATGCAGATACTCTTAGAAAACAATGGAGATTTTGATAGTTTGGTAGAGTAAGTGTCTCATGGAATATGTTTCTGTCAGAGCTGAAAGAAGGCACCCTGTGTATGTCGTGCAGGGATGGCAGAATCACTGCAGGTCTTCAAAGCCAGTGCTTACTTGCATTGTTCCTGTAGTAGGACCAGGATAATAATTGATTCAAAGTGAGTCTTCATTATTCTTCTGCTGAATTCTGTCTTTTAGATCTCATTTATATTTGTCTCTGCTGTGGTTATGATTTTAGAACTTCATTCTGTTTTCCATGGAATAAAGGTAGAAATGAACATTTTGACATGCTGAGAACTGAAACTATGTGTTCTGCTCGAGCTATTTCAATGTGTCAGAATAATCAAAATGTACATAGCCATAAACTAATTTTTTATTCATATCTTCTTTTTAGAAATGCAATACCAGCAGTGATAGCTTTATTCAAGTCTGTCATTCAGGAAGACAATCTGTGCAAGTTACACAAAAAAAAAAAATCCAAACCTTCATTGCATCAGTCTTAGTTTTAATGTTAAATTGCAAATTCTTGCTGTGATCTGCACAAAGGAAAAGGAATGAAGTAAAGACAGAAAAATAGCAATGGGAGAAAAGCTGTGAAATATGAACTAAATGTGCACAGTAGAAATGCTTTGTTGAAAGGGTGGTGGTTAGTGCTAGTCTGGCACCCTGACAAGTCTGCTGCTGTATTTGGTAGCTGCTGAAGCAAGTAATTTATCCAGACAGTAACTTTGCCAGTACGGCGAGAATCCTATTTCACTAAGATTAACACCTTTTTCCTTGTTTCTAAAAACAAATATGCTTTATTTCTTGTTTCTGGATCTTGTCATCTGTCTTACAGGTCTTGCTGTGGTTTGTGCGTCTAGGTTTTAGCAAGTCTTTTTCATGAACTTCAGAAATAAGATTTAGCAGCTGAGCTTTTTAGCTTTCTACAGTTTCGTTTGTTTGACAAGACAATATCGTATCGTGTGAAAGCTGAGCCTCTGGTCTGCTGCCCCAGTTACTACTAGTGTTAAAAGATATATTGCTTTAGCATATCAAGAACTAAGTTTTTATCTCCTTAATACTGTCTCCTGTTACAAGACTGTGAGCTCCTGCCACAGGAGAAAGCAAAACAAAGGCTTGGAGTAGCAATTACTCTATCTGGCTTTTGGAGCAGTAACATTAAGTATTCATATACTGTCTGCTGAAATTCATGAGTTATCCTGAAAGTCTGCTTTGGCTCCTCTCTTCTTCTTCATCACCCCTACAGTAACAAGTTGACTCACCTGCTTTTGAAGGAAAAATAGTCGTAAAAGGAGTGAGTAAGGAGGGAGGGGAAAGAGACATGTTTATAATTATATAAAATACAGGATTTATTCTGAGTTAGGAGGGTGTTGGTAGTGAGATTCTGAGAATGAACTTAAAATAAGGATGTGTGGCTTTTTTCTTCCTATGTTAGGTTTTAATGCAGAATTTATATTAGAGAGATTTCTGCCCAGCAGAACACATTGATAGCTTATAATATTGGCTGTTAGAGGAGAGGGCGTTGTGTACCACCAGGTACCAGCAAAAGAGGTTGCTTGTACCAAAGCACAGTGCTGAGTTTTACACCATGATTGGCAAAGTAAAATGATGACATTAATGAGAACTGGACTAAATTTTTAAGCCAACTCAAGCACAAACTATAGTTTGTGTTTTTCTGATTTTTTTTCTGTGAACTCATTCCAACAGTTAGAGGAGAGGGCGTTGTGTACCACCAGGTACCAGCAAAAGAGGTTGCTTGTACCAAAGCACAGTGCTGAGTTTTACACCATGATTGGCAAAGTAAAATGATGACATTAATGAGAACTGGACTAAATTTTTAAGCCAACTCAAGCACAAACTATAGTTTGTGTATTTTTCTGATTTTTTTTTCTGTGAACTCATCCCAACAGTTCTTAACTTTAATTGAAAAACAAGTTTTAAATCTGCCATTCTTCTCAGTTTGGAATACCAGCCTCCTGCATGTCATAGTCTTACAGCATAAGTTATCAAATAATCACTGGTGCAGTTTTTGCCATGGATGCCTGAATACCAGTTTTCTGAGTCCCAACACACCGAAGCTAAGTTGCAGCACATTGTACAGGCCTTCATGAAACTGATGAAGTCAATCTGGCAACTTGAATTTGCAAGTTGTAAAATAACCAGTGTATGGCAGAGGGAGGCACTGCTCAGGCACTGACCGTCTAGAAAGGTCCATAGAGCCTTCCTGGATCCACCAGCCAAACTGCACCGTGGCAAAAATAAGGGGTGTGCTGCACAGTGGGAACTTCTATGGACAAAACCTCCCACTTTCATTCTTGTATTTAAAGCAGATGCATGCAGTGACTATTCTCATAACATTGATTTTTTTTTTTTTTCCTGCATAAACTCTGTCTAGAAATAAATGGTTTTGAAGCGACACAAAATAGTGGACTTTCACCAGGGATTGTGGTACTTCAGCTTCTGCTGCATTAGATGAAAGAAAGTAATAGCTGTATGAATTTACAGTTATATTCATTTAGCTGCTCTCCTGCTTAATGTTTTCTTCCCTTCCCAAAAATACTTGTTTTAAATAGCACTGAAGACCTACTTTAAATTTAGAGAGCTAGAGACCTCAACAGCTTGACAGAGTTTTCACATATAGGGCCTTTCTGGGCACCAAGAAGCTTCTTTGTCTTTGTGCAGCACAGATCAATTCTGAGCAGTGCTACGTTTATAATTCCATTTTTCACATACTAATGGGCAATAATGCAGTCATCAGTTCTATTTTGGAAGTTTGCCTATTGCAATTGTTTTGTCTTTGAGTAGGATATTAAAAGATCCTTAGCTGTTGAAATTAAAAGCTTTGGTTTTGTTGTTGTCATTTGATTATAGCACAGAAGTGGTACAGTACAAGTTAGCTCAGGATAATTCTTTTTACAAAATTAATCTTCACCTATAACTAGAATAAATATTGTCATGCTTTAGTGTAATCTCAAGACTTGCTTGAGCTGAATCAATTCCAGTATTTAGACATTCGCAAAGTTAAAGTTCATGATGGCTGTATGGCTCTCACCTGTACTTCCAGTGCACCACTGCATTTCAGATAGAACTTTGGACAAAAAGCTCATTAAGGCTGCTTTCAGAGATATGGATAATGTTGTTTTTGATCCTCATTTGTTGTCTGTGCTTTGAACATTCCTTTCTTTTTTCCTTTCCATGAATGCTCCTAGATGTTGTGAATATTTGTGAATATTTTGTGAACGTTGCAAGTTATCCATATTTTCCTTTTATTTTACTCCATTGAGGGGTAGATTAATTCATAGTAAATTTCTGCTGCCATGTATCACTGGCTCCCTTGGTCTGTGTATGCATATCACTTTTTTTAATATCCATCTTTTTCAGTGACAGTCTGATATATAAAAGGTCAGTTCAAGTCTTTCCGTTAACAATAATATGCGCCAATTGAGGGAAGACTCTAAAAGAGTCTTTCCATGTCCTTTAAAATAAATTTTACAGAGCTTGATGTAGAATGATAAGTTTGGTTTCTTTTAATCTAGCCTCTAAAAATTAAGATTACTGTACAGTTGTAATACTTGAAAGACCTAATAGCATTTTCTGTGGAAACCTGTGTGTGGGCTTTGTTGTGTTTTCACCTTCATTGTTAAAAGACAGAAACAGATCAATCACTAAGGTCATACAGCTCTGTGTGTAGGACACATCACATGCTGTATGCCTAACAGTACTAAAGCCTGTAAAATCTTTATAGTTCTTGGGGTTTGTAAGCCATATTGCAAATATTCACACAGTTTTCTATACAAATGGTTATGTTTATTGCTTACAAAGACAAAACTGAAGTGATTTTGAAGTGGATGCAGATATATAGAATGACTTCTGGAAGGAGAAAGAAGATTGTCTTAAGTTTCAGTAAAAGCAAGATAAAATGTGGTCTGAATGTTCTGAACATAGTTTCAAACAAAAGAGTACATTTAGGCCAAATCTTCAGGAATTTTAGTACTACCTGAAAAATTACCAGTTATTTGTCTTTGTGTACTGTTACTTTTTTTAATAGGCTGGCTTAATCAGATGCTGATTATAAGAAGCAATGGACCTGGAAGGAAAAGGCAATCGGAGCTTTGGAAATAAGGAAGAAAAATTAATAACATAAAGAGAACAAAAGGCTTCTAAGATTACCTGAGATTACTTCTGAGATGATTTCTTGGGAATAGATTATTTTTTTTTTATGAAATAAGTTTGTGCAGGAGGTGTAAAACTTCCAAGAGGCATTTTTAAGTAAGCAGTTTTACATAGTTAGCAGCTGTTAAACTATGGCCACTGTTAAGTGCCTTCAGGGAAGAGAAGCAGTTGTTTTAGAGAAAAAAAACATACAGAATGTCAAGAGCTTGGTGCTTTATTCTGCAGAGCTGCTGCTTCTTTCTGTTTCAAAACTTATAGCAAATGTTTCCTGTAGTCTTAGTTTTTCATTTTGAAAAAGATTATAGAAACCCAGGAGATTTTAATCTGGTACTTTTTCATTCCTTCATATAAAATAGATTTTTCTCTATACCAAGACTACAGTAGATGAGTTGAGATAGCATCAGTCTTTCAACACATGTTAACACAAGGAGTAGCTGGTAACTGCTCTTCTTAGAGGAAACCCAAAGAAGAAATGATGTTTCATTTCCTGCCTTGCTCTTCTTCTTGGCAAGGGAAGATCAAGAAAGTACAGCTCTTCAAACAGGGAATCTCATTTCCTGCCTTGTGCCTGTTCTGCTGCACTGACTGCAAGTCAGGAAAACTAAACCTCCACCTTCTCTTGATGTATAGCTTCAACACCTCTGTGACATGAAGGGAGAATTCACTGGGCAGTCACCAAGGGAGTCACTAGACCAGAGCAATTTCTGGGTAGGACAAGTAAAGTTGGAGGAGGAAGTAATTTATTCTTGCACACCAGCAAATTCTGACCTTCTGCAGTTTCCAAGTACTAAATAGCCTTTCTTCATTTTCAAATTCAGCAACATTCAGTGTTTTGCAGATAGAACATGAAAGACCTCTTTCTTT
>NW_008613725.1:0-1650 GCF_000691845.1 Merops nubicus | reverse complement strand
GGATTTGGGTTTTCCCCTCTTTTCTCGCTCCTGTTTGGGGGTGGGGGGCGAGTGAGCGGCCCCGTGGTGCCCGGCTCCTGCCTGGAGCTGAACCACCAGCTGCTTTTCTCCAATACGTGTACTGGAAGAGGCAGTGAGTAGCCCATACTTACCCATCACCTCCATGACATTTGTGTTTTTATGTATCTCTGTCCCATCTACTCTCAGTTCTGCTTTCAGCATGTAGAGATTTCCAGATGTACTTCCTTGTCCAGAGACCATTCCATTTCTTTGAAGCCACTTCAAAGCTGTTTGTTGTGATGTAGGCCCAGCCAGTAACTCCACACCACACAGCCTCCTGCTCACACCTCCCCTCCGGTGGGATGGAGGGGAGAAAATGTAAGAATAGGCCTCTTGGTTGAGAGAAGGACAGGGAGGGCTCACTCACTGATTACTATGGTGCGAAGATCAGATTCAATTTGGGAAAACAAACACTTGATTTGAACAACAAAAATACTAATTTACAAATCAAATCAGAGTAAGATAATGACAAAACCCCCCAAAATTTCAAAACACCTTTCCCCCACCCCTCCGATCTTTCCAGGCTCAGCTCTGCTCCCAGTTTCTCTCCTGCTTCCCCATCCAGGCTCAGCTCTGCTCCCAGTTTCTCTCCTGCTTCCCCACAGTGGCACAGGGGGATGGGGAATGGGGGTTACAGTCGGTTTGTGTGACCTTGGGGAATGGGGGTTACAGGCGGTTTGTGAGACCTTGTCTCTGACAGTCTTTCCTCCTCAGGGGGAGGACTCTGCACACACTTCCCCACTCCAGCATGGGGTCCCTCCCACAGGAGAGAGTCCCCTCTGTCTCCCCCACTACCAAAACACAGACACACAAACCTAACACACTTTTCTAACTCTACTTTGTAATCTTTTATTCCACTGGAGACTCGTGGCCACAGCAGTCGGCATGCAGGTGAACCATGGGTTTCTCAATGACATAGCAGTGTTTTATACTTTGCTCCTTGTTTCTTTCTTAAAAACTGCAAGCAGTGTCTTTATTTTCTGGGCCACTACTAAGTACAGAGATGATATTTTCAGAAAATAGATATTAATAATATATTAATAGTAATATAATCTTATTATTATTATATATTCAGAAAACTTAATTCCTGAAAGAAAACAATAGTCAGAGTTATATTTGTCTGCTCTTTCATGTGTTATTTACTATTTATATCTGTTGAGAAGATATTGAAATGGCATAGGATGTTTACTCAGTGTATAAGTTGCTTCATAGTTTACTCTTTTGTTTGCTCTCTTGAATGCTGTAATTTCACTTGAAAATTTACTTACATTATGCTTAAATGTCTTCTTCCAAATAATTTATGCAAATGCTGAAAAACAAGTTGCAGGAGGAACTGTGTAATTGTTATTAATGGCTTATTAAGGTAAACTATTCTACTGTATTCTACTGTATATTTTTATGAAGAATAAGCTTGTTTCCTTTTTTTTTTTTTTCCTAAAAAGCTATCTTGGAGTGCTCATTCAAGGAAAGAACTAGGTACATTCATCCCAGATAGTTCCATGGCACAGCACATTTAATATAAATATATACACATTTATCTTCAGAATAAGGGCTGCAAAATTAAATTGATAGGGCTTTAAACTAGATTCG
>NW_008613724.1:0-9084 GCF_000691845.1 Merops nubicus | reverse complement strand
CCCCCCTCCTTTCTGTCGGGAAGGACGTAGCTCTGGCGGTCTATATGTGCCCGAGATGTTTGCTTTCGGTTAGAAGTTAGCGTGTGTTTTGGGTTACGGGAAAGTTAAAAAAATAAACCTTTTTCTCCCCACTAGAAAGAACATTAACAACTTGGACGATTTCCTTCATAGTAAACTGGTAAACCTCCACACACTTCGGGTGGGCTCGAAGTTCTGAGGACCCTCTGTTAAATGCAAGGTCACCTTGAGATAGACAAGATTTGATCCTGTTACAAGTTGCGCTATTTTTAACATTTTTAGATACATTCTTCTCACCCTTGGTGGAAACAAATGACATGAAATTCAGATACTTAAAGTTTAGGGTAACTTAAAAAAAACTTTGCCTCCACATTAGCATATAGCACAGAGTTCACCGATACAATTCTACGATTTATTTCAGCTAAAAGCATTAATATTTTTGTTCAAGGGTTCTGGTTAAACAAAAGTAATTCAACTTAAAATGCTCTCTTTAATAATAAAAAGTATAATTTCAAATTCTTTTTTTCACATGATTCAGAGAAGCATACTTTATTTAGAACAAAAACATCTTGACTGAAAACAGCTAAGATTCTTAACATGTAGAGATATGTATAGTAATGCTTTTAAAACAAGAAATCTCTTTAAGGCCCTTTTTCTGCTAGTAATGGTAATTCCCAAGGACTTGCACACAGCAACCTTGTCTGTTTCTCTCCTAAGTAACTGTTGAAGCTCCTTAGAGACAAGGACTGGAAGACTTAAGTAGCATATTCTTCTTTATTAGCTTCACAGCTCAAAACACTTAGAAGTTTTTAATTTTTAAATAACTACAACTATATGAAAACGGCTATGGGCGGTGGACTAAGTGGACCTTCTTGAAAAAGTTGGCTGGATTTTTTTATGTTTAAAAAAAAAGTCAGCACCTCAGCATTGTTTTCAGTTAGAATCTCATTATATTATTTTTTAAGTCATCAACCGATTCATATTATGATACAGGAAGCAAAAGTGAAGCCTGACTCCAAACCTTTGCCAAAGCCAAGCCTCATCTGAAATTCTTGTTTACATGCATGCCCATGGTAGAAAATTTAGGTAAAGTTCCCCAAACAGAAAGGTTGGACCCTCACCAACAGCCCTTAGCCTGAGATTTACAGATCCTTTATGCAGTCCAGACACGTTGAACACAAGCATGACGCCGCCTACTCCATCAGCCACCATTTTAACTTCACTTTTCATAAATTTCATAATTTTCCAAATAGCCAACAATATGGAAGCGAACACCATGCGTCAAAGAGCTCAGTGTCCCAATTGCTCTTACAGCCCATAATCCCAGTGCTAGCATCAGAATATCAAAAAAAGGCCAAACTTCAAAGTCCGTAAGTTTAGCAAATGCTTCAAAAGGCCAAACTCTGCCCTGAATTAAAGCCCACTCAGCATCACTGGCATTAGAGAGCATTGCTCAAGTTAAGCACTTGTGAGCTGGAGGGACACCACTGATTTGGTTAACAGAAAGGAAATTTGCTTCAGAGGCTACAAGGCACAACAACTGATTGGTGCATTATAATTATTCTCCCAGACCTACAGAAACCACAATCAGGAAGCGGGCAATACAAAGATGGAATAGGAAGAAGGGGGACAAATTATTTTAACTAGATTCTTTATCATGAGAAACACAAGGAAGCCTACATAAGTTGTCCATGATTGTACCATAACTTAGACTTTCCCTGAAGGATGTTTCAAAGCAGTGTTGGCAGTAACCTTGCCCAGCAGGGAGAGTACAAAAAGGGACGGAGAGCTAACATCTATACAGTGAAGCACCCCAAAGCCACCAGATTTCTCTAGATCTACACAAGTCAGTGAGTTTAAGAATGAGAACCCTTTACATTGCCACTGAGTGGACAAAACCAAACCAGAACACACTGTACCCTCTGCAGAAGTTTATCTGCCTGTATTTCTATATTTCCTGTACCTGTTCAGAAACAAAATTGTTTCAGGTAGAAACAGTTACTAAAAAAATCAGGGGTTGGATATGACTTTGTAGGTCAGATTTAAGTACACGCTTAAAAGTCAATGATACCTTCAATCCTAAGAAGTTTGTATGTGATCCCCAGCTGTAGTGTTACCACTTTCTGGTGTACTACAGAATTTTCCAAACAACGTTTTTGCTGTGAGGTACTCATGCGTTTTGAACAGGATCACATGGTGTTTCTGCACTGAGTGTCATTGCCCCAGGAGGTTGCCCCTCTTCCCACTGCCTTACTGCATTAACAGAAAAGATTCTAACATGTCAAAATTCTTCTGCCCCAAGGTCACCTGCCCAGAGCAGTCATCCTCAAGCAGAGTCCTATTCTCCAAATTACATACAGCACACATTCAGTTGCTGTCTCTCCTTAGCTTACTCAATCACATTCATTCTTTTAGCAGCTTCAGAGGGAGCAGGGCAAAATAAGCACACAAAAGGCAAGACCAGTATCAAGAAAGGAGAAATCTTTAGAAGACAGACGTTGGCATAATAATTCTTAAATGCAGCTACTGAGAACATCATGAGAACCCATCACACAGCGTAGTACTTAGCTGTATTTTGACATCAGCTGTCAAACTGTGACCATGCTGTTTAACAACTACCACTCTCATAGGTGTGCAAAGACACCAAATGACACTTGGTGTGAGCTGAGACACATAGCCCTGAAATGATAGATTGTGCAGAAGTGAAAACTGGGCTTAGATATTGAGAGGGAGAAAATAAGGGGGTACAAAACACCCTCTCCATTCATTCTATCTCCAAGTTTCTCCTAAATCAAGTAACTTTATTATTTTTCAGCCCCTCTTTCCAGGTCTGCATCACAAGCATTCCAGTTCTTATGTAAACATAAATTAGTACCCCAAAAGAAGATCAAGAAGCAGCAGATTCTTAAGAAAGAATTTAAGGACTAAGCTATTTGCATTAAAGGAATTAATTCCACAGTCATCCCAAGGTTCTGGAAATAGCTGTTTTGTAACCTCAGCTCCCTGCATCCTCTCTAAACTGTACTGGATGGAAAAGAACACTGTTCACCCCACTGCAGCCTTGCCTTCTCAGGCTGAGGACTTCAGCTCTACTGGTGGCACTTCTTCCTCCCATGCTTCCTTATCACTGCATCCCTTAATATGTTTCTCATGTCAGCTCATCATAAGGTACACTGTTTATCCTACTACACACTGCTTTATTAATTACTAATTTAGATAAGAATAAATAACTCTAAACTGGAAGGCATAGAAACAAACAGGACATCATTAAAAGGTATAAGCCTTAGAAAGGTAGAGGTCACAACACTTGAAAAGGAGGGCACTCAAATACAGTGGCAGGAAAGAAGACAAGGAATTTAGCTTGGAATAGAAATGCAAAATACCACATGAAAAACTCAGTTCGATATCCATATTTACCACCAAATTTTGAATAGCTTCTACCAATACTTTCATGACTCACCAGTAAAAATGTCCTAAACATGAAAAATTTCAGCTTACCTTACTGACACAAAACCATACGTAAAAAAACAAGGGTTGTAATTGCATGGTGTAGCTTCTAAAGCTGTGACTCCAGTACCAGTCATCACACCAAACACAGGGCTATCTAGGCAATGCATATCTTAGGGGGTGACTGGTTGGGACAGAAGTAGTAAGAGGAGGTAAGAAGTGAACCTCAGAACAAGAGATTTACACCAATACCCAAAGACAGACAGGTTTCTGTAACTGGAGACTGTGTGAAGACAACAGGGCTGTTCTGTGATGAATCAAAAGAACAGATTTTGGAGAACTGAGCTTCTCTGAGACATAGATCTGATATATGGAAGACAATGAAATAAAACCAGAGAAAATACGTGGACTGGACGAACCCTTGAAACAAATGACAATGCAAAATTATTACTGAACAGATCAAGAATTAATGGTATCATGCTCTAGACTTTTCAAATAGAGTCTCATGCTCTTCAGCCTCAGCTTAGAGTACCTTAAAAAGGAGAATTAAGTTTGAAAGATTAATAGCTCTCAGCTCCAATTTAGAATCATCTTAAGCTATTTAGCCACTGAAATATATTGGAAAAACAGCTCTGGAGACAGAACTTTACTACAGTATCTGAAGAAATAGTCTTCAACACGTAACACTGCCAAAATTTATAGAAGAAATTTTAACTAGAAATGATGGCAGAAATTGGGAGAAACTTCTATAATAATCATAGTTAATTTGGTTAGCATTGACGAATGGAAGGAAAAAAACCCAGGTAAGTAAGTATACAGAAATCATAAGAATTATGTTAATGACTATATGGAGACAAGGTTTAAAGAGGGGGAAAAAAAAAAAGTAGTAGTAATTAAAAAGAGCAGTCAGGTAATGAAGCTAACAAAAGGACCATTCCTAATACAACTGAGGTGCTGTGAATGATTTTAAAAGAAAAAAAATTAATATTAATAGAAGGAACCTAAGCAATTAACGGAGGCATTACAGGGATAACAGAAACACAGTGGAATAGTAAGTTACACCAAAAGCATTCATGTTCAGGAAAGAAACAAACACACTAAGCTATACTTCTATAAAGACAAGACAAAGTGGAGGAACAGAAGAGACATTATGAATAAAGCACCATCTAAGTCACAGGTTTTAAGAAATAATCCTTTTACTTTGGTATTTCTGGGACCCTACTAGAAACCAATTGAATCAGATTTCGATATGAATAAAAATTGCTGTAAGATAAGTCTTAATTTTATCACTAGATGGTGTATCAACATGAATGTAATTTATTCTCTCAGATTTAGACTAAAAAAATGCTAATAAAATGAGGAAGCTGTCCTCCTTCAAAATGATAGCTGACAGATTTTTTTTCATAAGATGAATAAAGTGCAAGATGAACTAACAAAATCAGTAAACTTGGATACAGTGACTTCAGCTTAATTCTGTTTAAATTACTCTGGAAAATAAATGCAGTACGTTTGCAATTACGATTCAGAATTCCAAAACTGAAAGCTCTGATACACTACTGAAGCTAGGTTGTCCATTGAACTGGCTAGTCCAATAACAAAACCTAGTTTTCTGAAATGACTTAAAAAAAAAGTAATAGCATCTGAAGTCTAAAGTAAGACATTTGAAAAAAAATCTTAGGAATTCCAGTACTAATAGAATAAGACTCTCTTGAAATGGATAGTCCCTAAGACAGCACCTGTGGCTTATGTACTTGAGCCTTTGGAATTTAACTATCCTAGTTAATATCCTGGTTAGGATTCTAAATCCAGGTAGCAGCTAGGTCTGGACCACACCTAAATGCTCTTCTGCTCTTGAACTTTTGCTTTTAGTGTATTTGGGCCTTGCCTTGTTAATCTTGAAGTGCCTCCTCTCATAAAACGTTATGCTTTGAAGTCTGTCCTTGGTTTTGGAGGATAACTGATTTTTGTAGAGATTCATTTGTTTCTCCACCTTTGGCATTGTGAATACTAGGTTCTGGGAAGGGACCAGCTCAGACTCGTTTCAAATCAAGGGCACCTTGACTGGGTGGAATATAATTAGATCTCAAGCATTCCCAAGGACTACATTTCAAAGCCTTTGCATTACTCACAGCAATTAAGATGCACCAAGTAAGTTTTATAGTTTCAGCTCTAACTCTTTAATTAGTGATTTAACAACACATATTTTACATTGTCTTGCCTTTCCACATAGCCAAATATATCAAGCACAACATTTTAGTCCCAACAAAAGCTTTTTTGAAAACAACCAGTATGGCAAATGTAATGGTAAGGGGATTAATTTTTTTCAAAGAGAAGAACACAGAGATACAGCGACCTCAGTCACTTTTATTGAAGCCCCATTCCACCGTGAAAAATGTACAGCCTACAGGATCTTAAATGAATGATAACAGAGCTTACATTGTTAGTGCCTGATCACAGTGCTAGAGGAGCTCAAAATGCCCTTTCAAAAACCAGCAGTAGAATACAACGGTTGCACAAGCCACTGAGGTACCTACTTTGCAGCCAGAAGTAATTATGTTCATCTGCTAATCTCTTCTGGAGAAACTCAATTTAACAGGAAGAGATCACATCTACCAGATAAGAGCTCCATGCAAGACACAAGGGCTGCTGCTTTTCTTGGAAACGCATCTAAAAGGCAAAGTAGAATTTTGTGTGTGACAGTGCAACACACATGCCTTACACCCTTCGGAATAAAAAATGCCAGTGTTGAGAATACATACCAGTTATAAGGAATAACTGTTTTTACTTCCTTTGCTTGAAAGAGTACAAATCTACATCTCAAGATCACACTACAACGATGAGGTTCTTGACTTCCACAAGCTCAGGAACCTCAGATTTAAGGATCCATTATTGGGGCACCAGGCACCCCGTTGCCTCTGTGGATCTCGCTTTTACTCCCCACTCTTCTTAAAATAATGATGGCATGAGACAGCATCTTGAACCTTATCCTGAACTATGCAATACATCTCACTTCAAAAGGCCATCAGTTAAATGCTGCTGAGCTAGTTTCAATCAGTACAAAATATTTCAGGCAGCTGGCATTCAAGAGTGATAACCATGGGATACAGATTTAAACCAAGAAGCAGGCATGACAGAGCTCATGTTCTGGAGCGTCACAGCACTACATCCAAGTAACAAATGACACTGTATAAAATAACTTCTATCTACTGTCAAACCAGACAGGAACTAAAGCACATCGGGGGGGGAGAAATAGGGGGAAAAAAATTATAATACAGATAGTACTTTACTTTTATCCAGTGCCCTCAAACAGCTAAAGTGCTTGCTGCACCTGACTAAAATGAGTCCAAGCTGTAAGCCTGAGCAAGGAGGCTTACATTTTATTTGGGTGGTTGCTATTTGGGAAATTGTAAATCATCTGTTCTCTGTGGCTTATCATGGAGTGCACTAAGCAGCCTTAAAACACAGAAGTTGCTGCCAGCAAAATCAGGAAGGAAATTGTCAGTCTTTGTATTGAAAAAAAATTATGTGTGTGTATATATATACACACAAACACACACCCCTATCAATGATACCAAAACCTCAAATTATAAGTGTGGAGAGTAATTTTTGAACATCAAGATGAGATAGTTTGAAGAACTCTACTGCTGCCCTTTCTAGTTTTTCATTATGGTCATACACTTCTTGTATCTGGATTATTTTGCTTCTAACCCAAAAATCATCTGTGTGCAACAGCAAGATGAAAACATTGTGGTCCCTCCAGAAGCTCCTATTCACAAGTGTATTTGGTTCTCATTAATTTAAACCTTCAATCACCTCTAGGAAAAAAAAAATAATTCAGAATACCTAGCTTTGCAAGTACCCAAATGGAATAAAAACTCATCATTACACTGCAGCATAAAATACTTGACGTTTATTTTGAGCTGTGTACACTGGTGTTTTCTTGTAATCTTTTCACATACAAAGTTGTTCTACCCACTGTGGTTCATCCACCAGGTCATATCTGTACAGCAACACCAAAGCCATACCTCTGTAACATTTGTGCATACTGAAAAACAAAACCAGCCTTTTTCTGTCCATATTCTCATGTGTGGATAAGGACTTACATCCCTGCTATGATCTGTATTACCTACACTCACAGGAGCATAAGGCAAAAAAAGCCTGTTGTGTGAAATTAAACTTACACATCTTTCTTAGGAAACACAGCAGCAGTAAGGATTTTTTTTTTTCCTTACAGTGACTTGGTTGCATCATATTCCTGCCTAATGTAACACTACTGAAATTGCTACAGGAGCAGATCTGACTATTTATTAACAAAAATGTCTAAGACATTAAATGCATCAGGTAAACGCACTAATATAAAAAAAAATTCCAGTGATAATATTTCAAGATATCCTTCCTTTTCATAACTGAGCTTTCTCCCTTTCTGCAAGGTATTTTAATTTTTAAGACTCAGCACCTAATTTTTCAGAAACAAAACTCTAGAGACATTAGCATTGCAGCACAGTGACAGGTAAGAGCTGTAATGTATTAACCATCACCTTACCTATCCTGAGGCTCCCCATCTGAACTGCTCCAAAGCACTACTGCTACACAACAACCCCTTGAAACCTACTGATTTTGTGTTGTAACAATGACAAGGACAGAGTAGTCTCTATTTTCATGCAAGGCCTTTATACATTACAAGATTTTTAAGGCATCTCACTGCCTTTCTTCTGTCTTCTTAACTGGGTTGACGTTATTACAGATAAGGTTCCAGTACTCCCTACCCTTTAATGATATTATGTCTAACACAGAACTTAAACCATGTTTCTCATGAAACAGAAAACAATGGTTACTTCCAACCTAAGGCTGCTTTCAAATCCAACATGAAGGTGCATGACAACCTATACTTCCAACCAGGAGCATTAGACAAAAAAGTCATGCTGTCACCAAACAGACAGTAAATGCAGAACATCTACTTTGGGTTTACCACCCTTTTGTTTCAATGGACAGTTTTAGGTTCCATAACAACTTATTATAGCTAACTTTGACATACCAAGGAAAGGGAGATAATAAATCACAGAACTGGACAGGAGCTGAGTTTGTTTTCATGAGTTTCTAAAAAAGTTCACTTTCTTTGCAAAAACGTTCCATGAAATAGAAGAGCCATTCTCAAAAGAATACATCATAATGAGGGTCAGTCTTCTACTCTGCAGGTGTACTTCATTCCTGATCCCTGCTGCAAATTTACCTAACGTACCCCTCCTAATTGTAAAACAGCCATCACGGGAAGAACGTCTTCCTGCCACGTTTCCATAGGGGCCTCTCCCTGGCGCACATCCACGCACAGGCGCTAAACTCTCTTCTAACACAAAACGCTCCAGAAATCAAATAAAACCCCCCAAGAAAAAAAAAAAACAACCAACGGCAAACCCAGCCGATGTGGCATCACCTCTGCAGCGACCTGCACGTACGAGCAGCCTCTTTCATGACCGCTTCGCGGCAGAGGAGGCAGCGGGGAGGGAAGGTTTATTAGACCACACACCTTCCGCAGCCATCGGCGCCGGCCCGGGCCACGGTAAAGACTGCACGGTGCCGGGCACCGCGCTCCCCCGTGGGGCGGCCAGCGACGCGCGAACA
>NW_008613723.1:5312-13339 GCF_000691845.1 Merops nubicus | reverse complement strand
TGGGAGATGGGAGATAGCAGCAGGGGCTGAGCGTTGCTGAGTCAGTTCTTGCTGCCTCTGGTTCGTGTCCTTCCTGCCCTCCCACGAGCTTCACCTGCAGAGCCAGCGACAGCCCCGCGGGGCTGCCTCTTCTCCTGCCCCCGGGCTGCAGAGCAGAGGAGGCCCCAGGGAGACCTTCCTGTGGCCTTTCAGGGCTTCCAGAGGCCTGTCAGAAAGCTGGGGATGGACTTTTGAGCAGGGCCTGTTGGGACAGCACAAGGAGTGATGGGTTTAAACTAAAAGAGGGAGATTTAGACTGGAGAGAAGGGAGAATTTGTGATGCTGAGGGTGGTGAGCCCCTGGCCCAGGCTGCCCAGAGAGGTGGTCACTGCCCCATCCCTGGAACCATCCCAGGGGAGGTTGGCCAGGGCTCTGAGCACCCTGCTCTAGCTGGGGATGTCCCTGCTCCCTGCAGAGAAGCTGGACTAGAGGAGCTTCACAGGTCACTTCAACCCAAACCTCTCTGTAATTCCCTAGCAGTCTGGGTGTTTTGGAAGAGCTGTGGCTGAAGAACTTTGGAGATTCTGGGAAGGGGGTCCCTGAACTTTGGGCAGGCCACTGCTCAGTCCTGCCTCCACCAGATTGGCCAACAGCCAGGAGAATGAAATCAGCCCTTCCTTTGAAACCCCTAAACTCTGGGCAGACATGAACAGATCCTCGTGGCTGTTTCCAGTGCAGAGCTGAGGTTTCACTGACAGCAGCCTGGAGGTGCTGGATGTTCTCATCTGCTGCCCTGGGAGCCCAGTTAGTCCCACGTGGCTGAGCAAAGCTGGTGTTTGTTTGGGTGTGTGAGGTGCTGATGGACCCACCAGACGTTACCCATGGCTGTTGGGTAAGGTGGGGTGGTGGCATCTATGGGGCAAGTCTTAGGAATACAGGATTTGGGGTGGTTTGGTAGCAAACCAGGGGTTCTAACACTGCTTGAGGTACCACAGGCAGCCAGGGAGCCTCGAGCTGGCCTGGGCTAAACCACCTTTGTTGGGCTTGTAATAAATTCTTTGAGGTTTAGAGCTGCCCAAGCACTTTGCTCTCAATGCACAAAAACGCTTGCCGTGATTTCTGAGCTAAACCTTTTCTTTTTTAGTGAGATAGTAGGGCCTGGCTGTGGGCTAACTGGAAGAACAGTTCAGTCCTGTGTGAACTTGTAGACAGGATGGGGAAACGATCTGTCCTGCCTTGAAATTCGGTCTGTTTGAAATGCAAATCACTGGGAGGGTGCAGGGGATTTAGGTGAATAATCCAACTGTCAATTCTTTCTCTCATTGATTCCTAGCCTGCAACCCCTCCATCTTACCTGACCCCCACTGAATCTGCTCTGTCAAGTCGTAGAACAGAGTTTCATAGACATATTGTCATTGAACAGCTTTCCTTTTAGTTTGTCCAAGTATAGATAGAATGAAAAGTGTTTGAACAGCCCTAACTGTACACATTTCCAGCTGGTTTCCCATCCCAGTGCAGGGTACAGCTGCTGTCTGGACGGGCTTGCATTCCTCAGCCCTGAGGCCAACATTCCTCTGCTCCTCTGCACCAGCTCATTGGGTTGGGATTTGCTTAAATTTTGGATCCCAGAAGTGTCTCCAGATCACTTAAGCTACCAGACACCTTTATTAGCTGCACCTACAGCCCCTGCCCGCTGGCATCCTAAGTCTTGTTCATAGTTATTAAAATGAAATGGATATTGGCAACTTTCACTTGCTGCTTGCTGTAGTTCACTGGAATTCATCTGGAATCCCCAAATGCCATTGGGTTGAGTCAAGGCTGTTGCAGTTTGCTTATTAGGCACTCAGCTATTTCAGTCAAATATCTGAAAGGAAAATTGCTTTTTTTTTTAAGTCCTGATGGCAGCTTGGACCGGAGAAATCTCTTGTTTTGGGTTTCTCCTCTGTGTACACAGGAACTCCTATGTGAGCTGTTCTTTCCTTAGAATCCAGCTTCTCTGCCAGTCCAGCCCAGACACTCACAGAGTTTCTGTCACATGCTCCCAGCTCTACAAGGCCACGGGGAAAATGTGCGTGTGAGAGTGTCTGGAAAGAGCCAAATCAGTCAAAACTTAGGTTTGAGTGCCAGGCTTCTAAACCTGAGGCACAGCTCTGCTCTCCACCTGTGGATTTCCTCTGCTGGGTTTATTATTGCTCACCACTTGGAGATGGACAATCCACATCCCCCAGGTCAGACCAACCTTTGTCTGGGGGTAAAAAAAAACCAAAACACAGACAGTCCCTCCTCTTCCTCAGTGTCTCTGGAATTCTGAACTCGGTGCCTCCAGCCTGAGCTGCTGTGAAACTCAGACAGCAGGGTTGAAATTCTTCATCCTTTTAACAGCTAGACCTGAGCAGATCTTTATGAACATGGGCTCTCTGTGTAGGCATGGGGCATGGCCAGGGGCTCTGCCAGGTCCAGTAAATAATTGATTGGGAAGAAAGATCCACCCCCCAGCACAAACAGATGAACTTGAACTTCCCTTGGCAGCCTCCCATCGGGCTGGTACCGGCGCCTGGTGATGGGATGTCATCAGTTCTCAGCATTTGGGGACATCCTGGCAGGTCTCTGACCGTTGGTAGCCAGAGGTTGCCCAAAGCCTGATCTGACTCTGTTCCCTGTGCTCAGAGTCTCCTGGGCTTTGCCCCTTTGGTTCAGAGCTGCTGAAGCCCAGAGGCTTCGTTGCCTCAGCAGGTCTCCAGTCAGAGCAGTGTCCCTGCAGACAGACAGTCCCCAGGCTGGGGCCACCCTCGTCCTGCAGGAGATACCTGCAGGAAACATCCGTGTGTAGCCTCTGCAGGGCACACAACAGCCCCTCAGTAAGGCCAGGCAGCTCCAGCCAAGAAATCTCCTTATAAAGCCGTGCTGGGGCCGCCGAGCCCTGCCAGCAGGAGCTGCCTGCCAGGAATTCTGCTCCTTTTCCTCTCCCTGGTGCAGCGAGGCCCCAGCTCCTGCCAGGGTCCCACCCAGCCCGGTGCCTGTCGCCCAGGAGCCCTGCTCGGGGCTGTTTCGTGCCTGGCTCTGGAGCTGGAGCTGAGGAGAGGCTGGTTCTGCAGAGCAGTTGGGAAGGGCACACGCTGCCAGTTTTAATCCTGTTGCAGCCAGCCCCTGAAACAAAAGGAGTCCTTGGCCTGCAGAGCATTTGCTGCCCCTTCTCATTGCTTTCAGGGTGGAAGAAATAAAGCATGAGTCACATCAACTGCTCTTACAAGTCCTTGCCTCTGCAAACCAGTCCTGCTCTTCTTAATTTTTCTCTGACTCTTCAAGGAATGTGGCTAAAAACAAATTAGCTGCTAGTTTTTGTGGGACAGCCGCTGAACATCCAAGCTCTCCTTCAAGCTAAGAAACCTTCCTTTTTTTTTCCTGAACTATTGCATTTGAACTCATCAGCACAAAATGAAAGCACACTCTTCGTGCTGCTGGGGTGGAGCTGGCTTTGGGGACACACACTTTGAGCAGCTCAGAGCTGTCAAGAAAGACCAAAGCTTGTCATGCGTTGGCGCAAGGAACTACTTTAGGGCTGTCCCCAAGAAGCCTGGTCCCTTTTAAAATCAAAGCAGATTAGCTCAGAAAGCAGAAGTTCCCTTTTTTTCTTTGGCTTGTGCCCTCGGGGTTTGGTTGTCCAGGGCTGCAGGAGCCACCCCTGTCCCTGGGTGGAGGGAGATGGCTCCTGGTGCAGGGCTGGGGCTGCTGTGGCCGGGCTGCCTGGTGGAGCAGCTGGAGGGGGAAAGTTGTTCATCTTTTGTAGTAAAACCTTGTGTTCAGCAGAAGTGGTCACTCGGGCTGCAAACATGTTTCGTGGGCTGGTGAGATAAGTGTAATTCAACCTTTGGGTTGTCTTGAGTGGGGTTTTTTTTTCTTTCTTAGCTCCCTGCTAATGACAAATGCCTCTTGGTTAAATATTCGGTGGGTTTTTTGGGTGGTTTGAAATTCTCTTGGGACTTTCTGCAGTGTCATGTGAGCCCTTGCAACAAGTGATCCACAGAGGAGTGATCACTCACCGTGCCAAGGATTTCCTCGGGTTAGCTGCTGGTGGTTGTGCAAGCACATTTCCAGCTTTATCAGCACTGACAAGAATCCTGGCTCCTCGGTGACCAACTGTTTTCTGTCAAAGTGCTTTGTTAAAATTTATAGTGGCCTCACAGGAGGAGGAGGAGGAGGTTGGATGCGTTCTCAAGGTCAGGAAGGCTGCAGCAGAGCTGGGGTAGGAACCTGGGCTGCAGCCTTTGGGGCTGTGGCTTTGCCCCCAGGCTCACCTCACTCACTGGGTAGCTCCAAAACAGGGTGAGAGGGATTAACTCAGAGGAGCCACTGATTTTTTAACTCTGGTGTGTGGCTCTGAGCTACCTGTGACTCACCCTTCTGGAGGCAGGCAGCAGAGCAACCTTTGCTCAGAAGGTGTGCCAGGGAGTGCTGTCATCCTGGGGGAGAGCTGGACAAAACCAGGCTGCCCAGCTGCCTCCTGGGGCTGCTGCTCTCAAAGAGTCAGGCTGACAAAGTCAAGGTGAATTTGTGCCCTGTCTCTAGTGCTCCTGTTTTAACAAAACCCACTTCTAAACGCAGCAGCCTCTGCTCCAAGTTGAATTGTGTTTGAAGTAGGACAGGACTTCCAGTTCTCCACAGCTCCTTTGAGCTCGGCGAGGTGCTCAAAGCACTTGTTAGGTGCTCAACCAGCAGCACTTGATGACACCTGGTTTTCCAGAAGGTCCCTCTCGTGTCCCTGGCTGGCAGCTGCCTCACAGGACTTCCCTGCAGTCTGTAATTTGCTGGTCATGGCTGTTCTTTGATGTCCCTTCTCTTCCCCCCTCCTGCACACAAACCAACTCTCCTTCCTCCTGGGTGCTCCGAGTGCTTTTCTAAGCATTTCATTTCTGCAGCATGTGCAAAAGGCCTCTGCATTTTTTAATCAGACACCATCAGCCCTGTGCAGATAGAGGAGGGAAAATGTGTGATCACAGCAGTCTCTGCACAGGACTTTTTTAGTATGATTGAAATAATCTCAGTTTAATATGGCAAAAAAAAAGATCTGGGGCAACGTCCCAATTCTCTCCCCAGTGGCCTCCTTCAGATTTCAGTCTCTTGAGAAGCTGTGATTGTTTGTAACCTGGTTTGTTGGTTTGTTTTTTAAGTTTTCTCCTCTCCTTGTACTCCCTGACACCTTCAGAGCTTGTGTCAGACTAAAATTTGGCGATATGAACACACCTTCTGCCAGATTTCCATGAACTGAATGATCCAACAGCCTGCTGGTGAATTTTTCACTGTATACAGAGGAGAAGAGACTGTGAGACTCAAATGTTTAAACGACTTTTGCCTCCAAAATTCAGAGGGAGGATTTGCTTAGTTGGACACTTCAGAACAGAATTGCTTTATAGACCAAACAACCGTTTGGTGTCTTGTGTCACAATCACGAGTCACCCCGAAAACATTCTTCTGCAGCCAACTTATCAGTGCTGCAGGGCTCCTCGGAATTCATCCCCAGCTCCTCTGCTCCTGGCTGCCCTCCAGCCACGTCTGGCTGCCTCCAGGGAGCAGCCTGTGTGTGTACCTGTCTCCTTCACTGCCCAGGGTCACCCCCAGGCAGTGGCTCTGCCCAGGGAGGTTTTGTGTCTCCTGCTCTGGAGAGATCCCAAACCCTCCTGGCTGTGACCCTGGGCACCCTGCTGGGGGTGAGCTGCTGGAGCAGGGGGTGGGATGAGATGATCCCCAGAGGTCCCTTCAAGCCTCATCCTGCTGGGGTTCTGGGATAGCACCCCCTCTTCTCAAAGCTGTCATCTCCATCCAAGGATCTCTCGCTGTTTGGCCGAATCATGGAAAAAGGAGAAGGGGGCACTGACGTGGGGATCCAGGTTCAGACCACAATAGGGGCTGTCTGCCCTCATCTCCCAAGGTTAGCTGGGACGAGTGCAGGGCCCTGAAAGTGCAATCCACACCAAAAATCTGTTCGAGCTGGACGTGGTGTGAAATCCCTGAGGTGGACAGGGCTGAAGTGCTGCTGTTGCAGGAGCAGCTGCGGGCAGCACGTGGGGACACAGGGGGTGTTCAGTTCTGCTGGTGGGATCCCTCGTCCTCCCGTCGCTCTCAGACCTGACGCTGCCTTTGGGCTGGCTTTCCTGGGGTGGACGTTGCTGTTTGTCCTTCAGATGAGTTGGCACCTCTGTGTTTTCACTAGCTCTGGGGAAGTGACCTCTGCTTTCCCACGGGCAGGTGCTGGATCTCACAGCTGCTTTCACCAGGACAGGTTTCTAGCTGGCTGCCATTTGAGTGTCACATCTGGGAAAGGCATTACTGGGTAAGAATGGCTTGAAACAGGGTTCACAGCCCAACAAGGCCGGTTTAAAGAGCACAGTTCACTTTGGAGAGCTTGGACCTTGAGCAAAAAGGGTGGTCATAGTGCCTCAGGGACCCTGAGAGGCAGCAGGATGGGAGAGGAGCTGGGAGCTTGAGGTGAGGTGGAGTTAATGCCAGAGCTGGAGAACGGGAAGGGCTCCTCCGTTGTCGTTGTGCCAAGCAGTGCTGGGAGTTTCCCCAGGAGAAGTGAGATGGCTGGGGAGCAGTGTTCTATCAGAGGGGGGAGCAGGGCTGTGCTTGCAGGCCCTCCACACAACTGGGCCCCCTGACTCATCCCCCCAGGTTCCCAGCTCCACAGCTCCTCGCTCCTGGGCTCTCTTCCTTCCCCATTCCCACGATGGGAGGGGAGCAGGAGGAGTTGGGGTGAGCTCGGTGCGTTTCCTGGGCTTGGCTGACTCAATTAATACTCATTTGTCTTACTAATGCTGCTCGTATGTCACCAGCTGATCTGGCCTGAGCACCCCAAAACCTGCTGCTGGGTAGCGCCTGCCTGGCACGTGGTGGCAACCATCCCTCTTCTGGCTGTGCCACCTGGGAGTGTGCTGCAGAGGCTGAACTCTGCTTCTCTTCAGGGAGTTACCACAACAGCTGGTATGAAAACTGTTCCAGAAAACAATTCCCTTGGCTGTCAGGTTTTCTTAAAGCTGAATTCATCTGGGTTTGGCTCAGCCCACTGCTCCTGGGTCTGACGGAGCCTGGGGGCAGCAGCAGGTCCCCTCCCAGGTGGGCAGTGTCCCCCCACCCTGCCCTTTGAGTTCTCTCCTGCAATATCCACCTGCTTTATTTCTCCTCCCTCTGCAGCAGCAGAACTGATGGGGTTTGTAGGTGATGTGTGGCTAATGGCCTCTGTTAGGCCTCAGCCCTTTCTCCCTGTTGCTCTCAGGGCTTGCTGCAGCCTCAGAGGTTCAGGAGCTGTAATAATTTGGCTTCTCCACACCACTGCTCCTTCCTAATACTAATAGCAGCGTGGGTGCCATGGTTCTGAGTGTGCTTTGCCTTAGCCCTTCACCGTGCCATGAAAATGGTCAGTGGGGGCAGCACAGCAGAGGACTGAGTTAGAACAACAGTTTCCCTGCACGATTCCAGCTCTTTCTGTGCCTGCTGTGGAATCCCAGCGAGGGGCACGGTAGGTGCTGCCCACAGCCTGCTGCCTGAAACCCCGAGGGAGTCTGAGCCCCGAGCACCTCTGCTTCACAGCAGCTCCACAGCAGCGCCTGCTGCGTTTCTGTAGAGCCCTTAGCCCTGGAGCAGTCCCCTTTGTGGCAGGATTCCCCACGGCCAGACGTTGCCATCTCCCTCCTCTTCCCTGCAGCCCTTTCCCCGGTGCCTCTGCTCCGCTCCCGTCGCGCCGGCGCTGGCAGCAGGCGTGGTGGGGAAGCCCTGGCCCTCTGAAGACAGGCAGCTCTGTTCCCAGCAGCGGCTGCTCTGGGAAGCTCGGGCACGACCGGATTAATGGCAAACAGGAACACTATTTACGTGGTTCCAGGCAGAAAAACAGCCCAGCAGAGCTGGAGGTGGGAGCGGCGCCAGGCTCTCCATTGGCGGCTGACTCCGCTCGACGTCGCACCGGCGGCTAAATCAACAGGCAGCTCGGTTTGAGGGAGTTCCAGCAAGGGCCTGAGAAACAGCCTGTGCCTGTGGTTTGTGTGCTGCCTGACGTG
>NW_008613723.1:0-5281 GCF_000691845.1 Merops nubicus | reverse complement strand
TGCGGCGGGAGTTGGACCCCGGGGGTGACGGTGGCCGGGTCCGTCAGACCCTGATCCTGCCCAGACCCCGGGGAGGGCGGCGGGGTCGGTGCCGCAGCCCTGGCTTCAGATGTGCTTCACCTTCAGGCTGCTGCTGTGGCTTTCCTGCAGGCCCTGGGGGTGACGGTGGCCGGGTCCGTCAGACCCTGATCCTGCCCAGACCCCGGGGAGGGCGGCGGGGTCGGTGCCGCAGCCCTGGCTTCAGATGTGCTTCACCTTCAGGCTGCTGCTGTGGCTTTCCTGCAGGCCCTGAGAAAGCTGGGGACAGGCGTCTGAGCAGGGCCTGGGTTGGACAAGGGGTGATAGTTTTAGGCTAAAAGAGGGAGATTTAGACTAGGGAGAAGGAAGGCATTTTTGGTGCTGAGGGTGGTGAGCCCCTGGCCCAGGCTGCCCAGAGGAGCTGTGGAGCTCCATTCTCTGTGGTCCAAAACTATCTGGTATTTTAGAGACTTGTTTTGTTGCTAGAATGTGCAAACACATTTGAACGTGGCTGTTAAGTTTCGCCTTCATCTCTGCAAAAGAAGTTCTTGGGTTTGATGTGCTATTAAGATAAACCTCTAATTAGTTTGCCATTAAGAGCCCACTCCCAGCACTGCTGTAGGTTCTTAGCTCTGCAGGCGTCTGCTTTAAAAACTTGTTCCCTAACTGCAAATTTGTTGTGGGGTGTTTTTGTGCGTTCCTGAAGAGGTGATGGCTGGTGGTGGGATCCACAAACATCCCACAAAACTCGAATCCTCAAGACCTGAAGCTGTTGTGCAATACTTTTGTCCTGGATAAGCAGGCCCAGGAGTAAAACAAGCTCGAGCTGGAGAAAAGGAACCAAACCCTTCCATGTCTTAGTCCCAGTCTGAACCAAGGGTCCAGCTGCCAAACAAAGCAGAAGCAGCTGATACGTTTATCATAAATATTAATTATTTGGAAAGGGAAATGAGGAGAACTGTGGGGTCACTTTTGGTGGTGTGAGGCTGCACAACCTGCTGCGTGACTGGGGCGTGCTGCATTCCTGGTCCTGCCTCTTCATCTGACGAACACTTCGCTCCAGCACTTTAATTAGGAGTTGTTTGCATTCATCAATACAGGGCGAAACCAGCCAGAGGGCAGACACAAACCATCCTCCAGGTAGGAACCGAGTCCAACAGATTCTGTTTTGTCCCCACAAGACAAAGTTACAGCACGGGGAGGACTCGCCGCGTGGCTGTGCTGGGGGCAGGTTGATGCTGCTCGAGCTCATGGACGTGCTTGGCCTGTGTCACCTTCCTGGGGCTGCAGCAGACCTGGAGAGGGGACAGACACATTCCCAGTGCAGCCCAGCCACATACCAGAGGTACACCAGCAGACATCTGTAAAGCAAGATGTTTCCATCCTCTTCCGGATGTTTAAGACTTAAATCACGTTAAAAACGAGTTTATGTCTACTTTATCCTCACTCCCTTGCCAGAATCCCTAAATCTTGAGAACAATTAATCATGTTATGTCTAAAAGATCAGCTGTTGATGCCCTTTAGCAGGGCACTGCTCGAGTTTCAGCAGTTGTCAGGGGGTTTGTGTGGAGGCTGCACAGCCCAAGGCTGCCGGCTGCGTCGAGGCGCCTGGAGCCAGCCCAGGCACTCCTGCCCCACATTCCCCTGCCCACCCAGCAGCACTCCCCGTCCTCCCTGCAGCAGTGCCCCCCGTGTCCACCCCCACTGAGCTGGGGCTGCAGCAGATGCCGTTGGTTTCAAGTCCTTTACGCTGTCAGTTGGTGTCTAGAGGAGGGATGTTGTTGTTTGGGTGCTGAGGTGGGTTGTGGAGATGCTGGTTGTAGATGTGGTGCTGAGGGACATGGTTTAGTGGTGACCTGGCAGTGCTGCCTTAACGGTTGGACTTAATGATCCTAAAGGTTTATTCCAACCTAAACAATTCTGTCATCCCTCTGGATGCCATCCTGGGCACCCTGCTCTGGGAGGGGAGGGTTGGACAAGGTGACCTCCAGAGGTCCCTTCCAGCCCCCACCAGGCTGGCATTGTGTGATGGATGCAGATTGTGTGTCAAACTAATGAGATTATTTTTTTTTCTGGCAAGTTTTTGTTAATTAGAAAAGTGTTCCTTTAGAATTGACCTTTCCTCTTTCTTCCTGCCCCTCTCCTGCTCCAGCAGATCTCAGCCTGCAGAGAACTTGCTGCCTGCAGCCCCTTGCCAGGACATTTCCTAGGGACAGGTCAGATCTCGGATGCAGCTGGTGCAGCTGCAGCACCTGAGGTGAGCAGGAGCAGCTCCAGCTCCTCTCGTTTGCCAAGAGGGGAGGAGATGCTGAGGTCGAGCACACAGGGAAGGAGTGTGGTAGGGAAGGAGTGTGGTGGTGTAGGAAGGTCTGCAGTTCACTGCTTTTCCATGGCTGTCTTGCCTCCAGACTCTCTCAGCAGTTTCTCAGCTCGTTTTGGCCTCCTCAGCACGCTCAGGTCTCCAGGGCAGTTCCTATTCCAGATGAGTGCTGGCCAGCTGTTGGCACACAGTCAGTGCTGTGTAACTGGTTTCCTGTGTTGGAAGGACAAGATGAGGTACAGCAGTGATAAGGGAAGAGCCTCAAATCATTTGAAGTCCTGGAGCTTTAGAAATCCTCAAACCAGTAGCTAGGGCCCAGCTGGTCTGCCCGGTTCCTTGCACATTCTCCTTCCTCTCCTGCTGGCTGCTGTCCAGGACGAGCAGCTCTGTGCAGGGGATCTTTCTTTAGGCTGATGCAGGTGGAGGGAGGCTGTACAGAGGCTGCATGGGTCAAGGCTGACCTAAACTCCTCCTTTCCTCCATTTCCATCCATGGCTTCAAAACAGGCTCCACGCAAATCCATCCGAAGCTGGAAGATTTTTTTTTGGAAGCCTCACGAGCAGAGGAGCTCTTGATCCTCAGTCTGTGGCACTTGTACACACAGTGCTGTTCTAATTGCAGGGTTCTGCAGAACCAGTTTGTGAGTGTAAGGAGGAACAATTCAGCACAAGCAGAACAGGCTGATGCAGGAGGAGCAGCCTGTTGCACGGGGGGGGACTCGTGTGTCTGGTCAGGACAGCCTGAGCTGCAGCTGGCTCGTGCTCTCCTCCAAACCAGACAACCTGTACACTCCAAACTGGGTCACTGTGGTTTTCTTCTCAGTGTTTTTTTTTTTTATTTTTGTGTAGATAATAGGGTAGTTCTCCACATGTGCTTGAAAGGAGCATTAAGATCTGCTGAGAGCTGTGGTGAGAAGGCCCTGACTGCACTCTGCCAGCTCAGGCTCATCACTGCTGAAGCTGGTGGCTTTTTAATCGTGCATGCTTTTATTTGGTGGGGTTATTTACATGCACTGAAGCGTTTCCTTTTATCTAGATTAATTCTGTTCTGGTAAACAGATTCCAAACCAGTGGCCAGAGCACCTAGAGTCGGTGTTTGAATCTTGTCAGATCCCTTTTCCAGAGGAAAGCTGCTGGTCTCTGGGTGGAGCCAGGGCCTGAGCTCTCTGCTATGACACAGGAATATTAATTGCTTCACTTCTGCTGCTCTGGAGAATGATACAGGGCAAAACTCCAGCCTGTGTGAGATTGCTGTGCAAAACAAAGTTGCACATCTCCCTTTTCCTCTTTGTGCTCTTTGTTGGGACAGAAGTACAGTGAGCAGCCCTGACAGGCACTGGGAGCTCCACGCTGAAGGTGTAATTTGGTTGTTGCCCTTTTATAAGGTGTGATGCTTCCGATCTTCAGGAGCTGAGGAGTTAATCTGGGCCATCCAAAGATGGGTGTTTAGACAAAATGTAAAGCCAGTGACATTTACCAGGCGTTTACTGGCAGAGTTGACTGGGAGTTAGTGGATAGGGTTTATTTTTTTAGCTGTCTTTGTTCTGCAGGGTTGCTAATATTCCCAACTGGAGTGTGCTCTTATCAGCAGCATCTGTGGTGCACAGTCTGACTCATGTGCTCTTTGAGTGAGGATGACAAATGGAGAGTGGAGACAAACAACTCCTCAGGAGCAGTGTGCACCGAGGGGGGGACAGAGGGAATGGTCACCTCCAGGCATTTCTAATGATGTCCTGATTCCTGTCCTCGTGTGGGGAAACTCCTTTCTAGTTCTGGGCTCCCCAGTTTGAGAGGGACAAGGAGCTACTGGAGAGAGTCCAGTGGAGGCTCTGGAGATGCTGAGGGGCTGGAGCATCTCTGTGCCAGGACAGGCTGAGAGCCCTGGGGCTGTGCAGCTGGAGAAGCCTCAGAGGGGATCTGAGCAGTGCTGAGCAAGAGCTAAAGGGCCCCGGGGGGCAAGAGGCTGGGGCCAGACTCTGCTCAGTGGTGCCAGTGACAGGACAAGGGGCAACGGGCACAAATTGGGACCCAGGAGGTTCCGTGGAGGAGAAACTTCTTTGGGGTGAGGGTGCAGAGCCTGGAGCAGCTGCCCAGAGAGGCTGGGGAGTCTCATGGCCTGGAGAGATCCCAAACCTGCCTGGATCCCATCCTGGGCACCCTGCTGGGGGTGAGCTGCTGGAGCAGGGGGGTTGGATGAGATGGTGCCCAGAGGTCCCTCCCAACCCCACCCTGCTGGGGGTCTGTGAAGGTTGGACTTGTGCTCCATCTAAATGAGATGCCTTTGGGAGCAGAGGGAAGCCGAGCATCTCTGATGAGCTCTGCAGGTTCTCAGTTCCCTGGAGCTCCAGGAGCACCATTCCCCCCTGGCACTTGTGAAGCTTTTTTTGTGCCTGACCCATCTCTGCAGGCTGGCAGTGCCCAGGGGTGGTGTGTTGTGGGGCATCCTGCACATGCTGGGCTGACTCTCAGCACTGGATGTCAGACAGGAGCTCAGTCTGGTGCAGCTGCCCGGCCAAGGTGCCGCGTGTCCCCTGGGACCAGCCCGTGGTGACTCTGAGGGGAGCCCAGTCACACTCCTTCCTTTGGCTGACAGCAGCTGGGCAATGTTTACCAGGCTGTACACTGCATTTTAACCTCTTCTGTTTCTCAGGGGCAGTTTCTGCCACTCGCTTGCCCCGCACGGGGCTCGTGGAGTTAACGGCGACACGCGGCTGGAGCTCCTGTAGAAGGAGTCCCACCTCCAGCTGTGGGCAGCCAAGGGTGGAGGGGCAGGGAAACCAAAACAGAGCCCTTTCCCAGGGCCACCTTCTGAGCAAGTGCCTCTCGCGACCTCCTTGTGCCCCCGAGGGGTGGGAATGGTCCTGGGATGGGGGAATGTTCCTGGGATGGGTGGAAATGCTACTGGGACAAGGGGAAAGCTCCTGGGATGGGTGGGAATGCTCCT
>NW_008613722.1:409-715 GCF_000691845.1 Merops nubicus | reverse complement strand
GAGGGTTTGCCTTGCTGGCAGCATATCCCACATTTCTTGTGTGCTCAGCACCCCACCAACCCCTCTGCATCCTGCTGTGCCACATGCTGAGTCCCGGTGTGGGGGCCCTCCAGCCTGACTTTGCCTGATATTTGGAGTTACCTGTATGTAAGGTCCTGATGAGCAGCCCCACAGCCCTTGATGTTCACTGAACAGCTCAGAGCCAAGCCCCAGATCCTTGTCTGCCCTGGGCTTATCTCTCTGGGGAGCAGAAACCCTCTCAGGGGCAGCTCCTTTAGGAGCTGCAGGGGTCCCCAGGGTGGGTGC
>NW_008613722.1:0-339 GCF_000691845.1 Merops nubicus | reverse complement strand
TGGGGGCAGCGCTTGGGGAATGAGTGCCCACCCAGCGGGACACATGTGGGTGCACCTACGGGTGCATGCACACATGTAGCTGGGTGCTCCCGTGGGCTCCCCCCAGGGCGCCCTCACCCCTTTCCCAGAGGGTGCAGAGCAGGGGCTGCTTTTCTGCTCTGTTAGCCGTGGCTGTGCCGGCACATAATGACATGGTAATTGGGAGCGGAGGCCCGGCCACACGCACTGCCCGGCTCGACAGCCAGCCCTCACCGCACCCAGGCTAGCCACCACCCGGGGGGTCCCAGCCCCGCTCCCCTCGCCCCTCGGGAACCCCCGCATCCGGCTCCATCCGGTCTA
>NW_008613721.1:0-6616 GCF_000691845.1 Merops nubicus | reverse complement strand
GCCCCGGACAGCGGTGGAGGGGAGACCCGGGCGCTCAGTGCCGCTTTGGGTGTGGGAAAGCAGCCGTGGAGGGGCTACTTTCGTTTGTCCCAAAACACGGGATAGCTTTCCAGGAGCAGCCCCTTCCCTGCGTTTTAAATGCTGTGATTTTCTGCTTGGAAATCGGTATACCTATTCCTGTTTTCAGTCCCAGCAAAGAAATGGGTGTTAAAAGTCTCCTGCGTGCTGCAAGCCTACCGCCCAACACCAGACTGGTCCCTTATTGTAGCTAGAGAGGGCCCCTGAGCCTTGGAGTATGTGGACTCTAGGACACAGTAGAAAAGCCATTTCAATTTCCCAAGGTTAAACACTTTTTGACTGGTAATGCAAGGTAAAAGTTATATAAGATATGATTTTTTGAAACGTATACAGATCCTTAAGTGGTGACTTCGTTACAAAAGGGGGATATAGGCAGAGGGTAAGCAGGAACGAAGCCCAGCAGTGGGAGAACGTGTGCCCGTGCCCGCCACGGCTATGGAGCAGTAGCAATGCTGTGGGTGCCCTCTTCTCTTTGGTCTCTGCCCTTTTGCCCCAGGCATGTGTGTAATCTGCGGATCCACCGGCTCAGTCTTGCAAAGCTGGGCACGTAGTGCTGCAAGAACATGACCTTTTGCTCTGAAGATGGCAAGAGCTTTGTGCTGGCAGCAGAACAACATACCTAGTACAAATAGAATCATTCTGATAATAAATCACCATCCATAATAAGAAGACATCGTTAATAATAAGTCATCCAGGGGCCTCTTGAGACCAGCGTACAACTTACTGTAAAAATAGATAGGAAACATGGTGTGATCATTACAAGCAAGATAACAAATAAAAGAGAAAATGACTTTTATAGGCATTTAGCTCTTCTCTCCTTCCCGCAGCTTCCAGCCAGTTCTGTTATCAGTCAGAATGGCTATGATTTAAGTTTGGTCACAACTCCAGACTGGATTTAGCAAATTGGAGCTGTGGGTTCACAGCACCTGTGAGCTGGGCAGACTGCTACCTGCAAAGGAGCTGCCTGGCAAAAATCCCTCCTTTCCTTTTCCCCCTGCTGCTCATAGTGTTATCCCTTATTTGTTCTGATTTCTCCAAAGGTCCTGGATAGGTAAGTGCTCCCCCTTTATGATACACAGGAGTCAGCAGAGGCCTTGCCCATGGATGTCAACTCTCTGTTTCTCTTTGGTTGGTAGGGTTTTTTGCCTGGCCCCCATGGCTTTGTTTCGGCTGAGCTGACGAGTTGACCAAACTTCAGAAACCAGAGAATAGTGAGGGGCAAGCACATGGCAAAATATGAGCTTTGAAATGCGTGAAGGTTTGCCCTAAGAACTCGCCAGACCCAGGAATATTTTCACCTGTGAAGTGGCTGGCATTAAAAGACTTGTGAAAATTGCTCTGTGCCCAGGAAGCAAGGGAATCTGACACATTTGTTAGAGGACAAATTTGCAAGTTGTGCCTTGCACTGTTGTCAGCTCTGAAACGGATCTCCTTGGGATATCACTGCTGCTTTCTTGCAGCAGAGGGTATAGAGGTTAGGGCTGTTCAAATCTTTCTTGGTTTCTCTCCTTGTTTGCGTTTGCCAGGCAAACAATAGCAGATGTTATATAGTCAGTTCAGTTCGCTACTAGTCCCATTATGTTCTATTTATGTTTCACTTTATTGGCTTTTTTTTTTTTATTTTCCTATTATTGTTTCACTCTGGGGGAGGCAGAGGATATAATATATTCATCTTTATTATACAAAATCTGTGTGAAGCATTTAATAAAATGCTGTTTCCACACAGCTAGGAATATTACTGTTAGCTATTCTTAAGTTAATGCTCCTATTAAAAAATGTTTGATGGCTGCAGTGACTGGAACTTGTGTGGACAAAAAGCACACACATCACTAAATAAGGCACTCATGGCAATTCAGAGATTTCCAACGCCTTGTGGAAAACTTCTGTTTAGCCAGATTTCTGCTTACTTAGCATATTTCCAGAATTGTTCTTTCCTGGTTTTATTATTATTTATATTTTTATAGAAAATAAGTTTTGCTTTTTCTCCACAAAACTTTCCCCTGGTACTAGAGGGGTCAAATCTGCCCACTATTTCCAGATTTCTTTGCCCTGCAAAAGTTTTGGCAGAGGTAGGTGTGAAGGCAATTGAGGCAGGACACCAATGGGGATGCAGTCACAGTTGCTGTCTGACCCAGGGCCAGCTTGTGTCAAGTCCATGATGCTCTCCTGCTTCAAAGCTGCTGATTCAGTCCCAAAAATGCCTGCATGAGGTAAGCCAGGCTCATTCTGCTTTGCAATCTGGTGGTCAGGGCAGAGGGTTTACACTTGCTTGTGGAGATGTAGCAGGGCAGCATCTAAGATCCACATGTCACAGTACTTAGCTGTGCCAGGAATGGGAGAGGTTCTCCGTGGATCCGGAACACAGGAGCTCCTTCTAGTGCTGCTTCTACAGGTGCTGAGGGGATCATGCAAAAACAGTGTGAAAAGTCACCATTATTACATCAGGTGAGAAGAGATGAGAGATAGGAAAGAATCTATTCCTGAGAAGCAGTTATTTTCAGGTGAATGTCTTTTCCTAACTGATAGCTTTTGAGGAAAGATGCAGACACCTACACTCAAGACAACATTGTTTTAGAGTTTGACACCTTTGGTTTCAAACCTAGAGCTCAGTCAAACATAGAGCTTAACACCACACTTCTCCCTGGGACAGGCAGGGGTTTGACATGCAGATCTAGGTTCACGAACCTTTACAGAATCGGAGGCTTTATCCCTACCTATAGTTTCTGAAGAGCAACCAGGCAGTTCGGTGCTGTGGCTGCTATGTGTGCTTGCAGGAGTGCTAAAGGCAGTCACCCTGGCACTCATCTAGACTGTCACCATCTCTGAGAGGTTGAGGAAGGCTAGATAGGGTTTAATGAAGGTCTGCCTAGGACTGTATTCTGACTCCACCACTGGCTGGTGGTAGATGTCCCGAGAGAACAAAAGACCCATAGTGTATTATTATCGCTGTAGTGTTACATTACATTATTCTAACACAAATATTAACAAATATATGGCATGTTTCGCTGGGATACTTTCCCAGCCCTTGACAGTTTGTGGTTCAGAGAGTCCTGAGCCAGAAGTGATACCTTTGTGTTTTATAGCCCCAGATTGTTTTTCCATGAATGTGCCTAACCACTTGTTCAATCCATATAATCTGTTGACAGCCATGATATCCTGGGACAGTGAGTTTCATGGCTGATCTACAAGCTAAGCAGATAAGCTCTTCCTTTAATTTTATTATGATTTTGCTGCCTGATATCTCCATGTCCACTCATGCTTCATGAAGAAACAACACACAGTTGATCCCTGCTCACCTGCTCCTCAGCCTGGCAGCACAGATGTCCATAGTCCTTGGTAAAGCCTGTTAACCTGGGGATGTGGAGCTGCCCATGGGAGAGCTGAACCTCCTGTTGTTCAGGACTGAGCAGCTGATGGAGAAGACTAAGGAAATCCAAGAGGCACCTCAGAGAGAGAAGGACATTCACAGTGGGGTGTGCAGTGGGGATCTTTCTGATGTTCCTGTTTGGGCAAACACTTGGGGAAGATGTTGGGTCACCAGGATGAATTGGAGGAATATGACTGTCTGATGCACAGGGCTGGCTGAGGGAAGACAGCTGTGAACATGAATGGTTGGCTACTGGGACTTCAGTGGTGAAACAAAAACAATGCGTCAGGGAGCTCATCCCAGTTGGCTAAGATCTCCAGAGTTTCTTGAGAAGTTGGGGCAAAGCACATCAGGAGCTTGAAGCTCACATGGATTCTTTTGGGATGGACCCAAGGTGGGTATCAGTGCATTGAACAAAAGTGGAAAATATCCACTGGCAAAACCCAAGACAGTGCTGCTGGGACAAAAGTCTGTCCTCAACCTGGCCCTATCATACGCCACAGTGCTGTGAGTTGGTTCATTTTCACACCCAGGTTTTGGTGCTTTTGTGTACCCCACATTCCCAGGGCTGTGAGGGCTTTGCAGATGTAAAATGAATCATCCAAGGATTTTTGATGCACATGAAACATCTAAGGGACTTTTGGGCCCCACCAGGAATTTATCATGTGTTAGGAATGATATGGGTTATAATAGAACTGTAAGGACAAGTGTCCTCAGGCTTTACAAGGTTTTTCTTGGTCTCTCTAGACATGGCATCCTGTTTGTTGGATAGGGAGAGGAGTTGGGGGAGGACGCATCTTTCATGACATGCCATTCTCCAGACAAAAACACCTGTGAGACAGAGCTTGGTAAGCTCTAGAAAGTGGAAATGTTCTAAAAAGGCACTGTAAACATCTGCTGAGAGGTACCTGGAAATGTGACTGAGAGGGAATGAGGAGGTGCAGGGCGGAGGGAGAATGATTATTGGAAACAGGTTAAAACCCCCAGCCCTGTGGGGGTGATGTGAAAGGCTTGATGGCACCATGGGGGGCACCAGACCTGCTAGGCTGGGGTGAAGATCCTGGAGAGATTTTCTGAGGTTTTTGCAATGTGATAGGAATGAGGAAAGAATCAGATTTGCTTTAAATACTTCATTCTTATTGCAGAAGGCTGTCCACTGCCTCCCTGCTGCCTCACTAGGATGTGTTTCTGTCTCAGTCATCTGCATAAAACTTTTGGACCAGTGAATGGTGTCAGTGATGGGCAGGGACCAAAATCTCCTTCATGCAGATGTCTCCCTCTAAACAGGCCTCTAGGCCTAAGCCCTAGGGCTGCCTGTTGCCCTGTTGGGCAGATTCCTTGGGTCACTGAGTCTCATTGCTCTACTGGATTTTTGCTCACTCAAAACCTTGGGGGCAGTTCAGCTTGCCCATGTGGGTTTTTTCTCACCTGAGTGTTGTGGTGACAGAGGTACCTCTGAGGATGAGCAGATGTTATGGACAAACCACCTAGGGCAAGGGACAAGGATAAACCACACTTCTTTTCATTAATTTAAGTATCCTTTCATGATTTTGAATCTGCTTCCCAGTTTTTTTTTGGCTGCTTGGTGTTGACAGCACTGAAGTGGAGTATGAGTTTCCTGCCAGGATTCACAATTCTACTGATTTTCCAAAATCTCTGTCTCGAAGCCATTAAAAAAAATCACTTTCTTCCGTGCAACCTGCTATTGGAATTCCTGATGTGATGATCTGCACTGCTGTAATGTGCAGTTCCTGAGGGGCACCTCCCAAACCCTAGATATCTCCTGAGGGCATTGCAAACAAACTGTGGGCTTGGCTGCTGGCTGCTTCCAGCGCTATTTGCTCCCATGGTGCTTCAGCTTTGCAGATTTACTGGCAGGAGGTGATGGACACGGGGAAATTTTAATTCTGTTGGTCTGTCTATCCTTCTTTCTCTCTAAAGCTATATTTGGGGAAAAAAAAAAAGGACAAAGCTGTATTTTAAGTACTTGTTGCTGAAGAATGAACTATGCAGGGAGCAAATCTAGGTGCTCTGGAGGCAGAAACACCCGTGTGGTTTGGGGAGATGCTCAGGAAAGGTGTGGTACAGGTATTTCATCCCACAATGTAAGCCTGGAAGAGCTAGCAGAACCTGTGTTCTTCTCCAGCTCTTCACCCCATAAGGGTGAGCTGGCCAGTCCTATTGGGATTTGTAGGAAATATAGCACCTTTCCCAGCAAGTGAACAATGATCTTCCACTGTTTTAGTTTGAGAAACAGATGTGATGATGTTAGTTTCCCTCTTGTGCTATTTCCCCTGCTCTTGGTTATCTTGAAGGCTGTTATGTTGAAAACTCCTCTTGAGTGTAATCTCCCAGTTCAGTTTCCTATAACCAGCACCAGATAATCTTTCTTCTTCATCCTTCTCCTCCTTATACCCCAGCCCTTAGACTGCACCCCTGAATTAGCCCAACTCAGACACCTCTACAGTACTGTATTTTCTCACATCAGCCCAAAAGCTGCTCAGAAGCCAGTGGTGAATCCCCCTTGTGGAGCCTGGAGTGGCAGCTGTCTCAGCCGTGTTCATCCTGGTCTCCTGATGTGGGTTGTACCAAGGAAGACCAACACCCCACCACAGGGATCTTCTTTCCCTCGGACTCAGTCATGGTGCCCTGGGGCCACCCCATGGAGCAGAGCGAGGTGGGGCTTGCAGACCCCCAGGCCCAATGCCTGCTGGTACCTGAGCTCAGAGGAGGGCTCTTGCCCTGGCTGTGGGTGTCTCTCCCAGCATTTGCTCCGGGCAGGGCCCGCGGTGCGGTGCTCTGCTCTCTGCCTCGAAGGCTTTTTAATCCCTTTCCTCTGGTTTCGCATGGCAGCGGCCCACGTTTGCCTGTGCAAAGCCTTCCTCTGGATTGCTGGCAGCCGTGCTTCCAAACCCAGCTTGCCGTTTTCCCCAGAGTGGCGGGATTGATTGGCTCCAGCCGGAATGGGCATGGCTCTCCGCTGCTTGGACTGAAATGCAACCATCTGTTACACCTCTAGTTAAAAGTACATAAAGTTGAGCATTTGTGTGTAGACAATACCACCCCTGACACGCTTTCCACCGCACATCCCTCTCGCGCTTTGGCAAGATCTTGCGCCGCGATGGGCCCGATACAGGCCAAGCGGCACTTCAGCGCTGCTGGAACCGAGCA
>NW_008613720.1:4977-14338 GCF_000691845.1 Merops nubicus | reverse complement strand
TCCTCCCCGGAGCTTGAGCAACCCAGCGGCCGTGGCAAGCCGCGAAGGCGATCCCGGACGGGCAGCCGCAGCCTCCGCCGCCCGCACCGCGCCCCGGCTGTGTACACGACCCGGACGCTACCATCTTGGGACTGTTCCTCCACGAACACCAACTCCCAGGAGGCAACGGGTCCGGAACTTCCGATTCTCAGTCTCCGGCCGGAGACTTTCCCGGTTTTTTTCCTTTCCTTCCCTTTACCTTTGTTTTCTTTTCCCTTTTGTTTTTTGTTCATCGGAATAAATTTGTTTTCGGATATGTATATATATACCTGGTCTCGGCATTGATTATTGAGCGTGGTGAGGGGCTTTGATTTGTGTTTCCCCTGGGAGGCGAGTGCCACGTGTGCGTCTCGGCCTCAGGTTTTTTTTCCCAGCTAAAGTCACAGACGCCCTGACCCGGTGCCCCTTCGGTACCGGTTCGTGACAGTAATGCTTAAGGCATTCAAGTCTGCAACACGCCACTGGATGTTCTGAAAGGACATGCATGCATTAAAGTATTTTCCTCAAGAATATTCTCTCAGAAAAGAACTGAAAGGATTGATAACCCTTTGGGTAGAACTGGCCTCCAGTAATCAATTTTCAAATAAGGAATGTTTTATTCATATTTCTGCTCTTCGCTTTATGATTTAGTTGTAAATGTAACTAGAGTCAGTGCAGCTTTCTCACTGCGTTTCGAATATAAAGAATTTCCTATTGTATTCAACAGTATAGTGGCTGCATTGAAGTCTAAAAAGCATGTAGCTACCATTTGCCAATAACTTTTTTCTCATTGTGGCTCCTAAAGCAAGATATTCCAGTCCAGTTGTACTATTTCCCCCTAAGAGGGGAAGTGTAATAAGGAAACACTTGGAAGCTAGATGATTAACTCAAATAATAGTAACCCTGCAGGTTGCAGCCTTATGTCAGTAGTAAGAACCTTTCAAGATGAGGCACTTGCTACTGATTCCTCAACAGGGAAATAGGGGACCCTGCTTTGTTGCCCTTTGTGAGAGTTTTTCTTTCTTCCTTGTGCTCTTGAGAGGCACTGTTTGAACTTAGAGAAGGCACCATGACCACACAGCTGCTGTACCCTCCTTCTCAATTGTCTTCTGAAAAAAAAAAAACAAACACCATAATCAAGCTGAGAGATGCCTTACCAAAACCAAGAAAGAAAGGTGGTCTGCAGCTAAAGCGGGATTTGAGTAATACAAATTCTACGTAACATAAGAATGTGGAATGAAACAGTGATTATTCAGACAATCTATTTGCTCATCCCATCTGGAAGGGACATGGACAACTGTTTTATCTTAGAAATGCATAATCACACCAAAATCACCATGTATAACCAAGGACATTAAATCACAGAATCACTGTAGTTGGTAAGGACCTTTAAGATCATCGAGTCCAACCGTTTGGAAAAAAAAAAAAAAAAAAAAAAAAATATTTCCACCAAGGAGTGGAAATAAATTTTAAAGTTCTAGGAAGCTACATGGCCAGGAAGCCACAGTTAACTAATAAATAAGGCAGGAAAGCCTTTGAGAACAGTGCTGTCAAATAGTTGCCCTTGCCTGGTGTGTATAAAGCCTAACAGGTATGCAAGATCCTACCACCAAAAGAACTCTCTCACCAAGGCCGTTGTCCTGTCACATTCATAATGTCGAACTACCTTACGAACAGACAACAGCAGCAGTGAGCTCTTTTTCATACCCAGGGGCAGCCCTGGTCTCCCCTGCCACAAAGCACTGCATGTCTGAGATCTTACTCTGCAAAACTGTCAGGTCCCCAGTCCCAGAATATGCATTTAGTACAGAATATTTCCTTACTCAGGGCATTATATCCAGGCTTACAAGGAAAACACTCATCTTACAGGCAACCTTAACCTTTAGCTACTGTGATTTTATCACCCAGGATCTTTTTATAAGAATCACAAACACAGTCATCGAGTACAACCCCCCACAACTACACTGTAGAAGCACTGAGCTGTTATTGTTTTCAATGTTATTATATCCTTCACTGGCTTGGCTAAATGATAGAAGCAAGTACAGTTGGAACTTAAATTATGCAGCATACACAGCAATTATATTCAGAACCTTATATTTATATAAGGTACTTACTGCTTCATTAACACAGACAGCTGGTTGGAGTCTATCATAAACCTACAAAGGCAAAGAAATCAAAAATTTGTCACTTGGAGCTCACTTGCTTTCAAAAGCTAACACTCCACGGCAGAGGCAGTATCTCATTTCAATGAGTTCAAATAATGCCAGACAGCCTGAAGTATTGCTTTTTGGTGTTCATTTTCATACATATCCTAAACACTTCTCAGGAGAGAGGTAGGAATAGGTGGGACAAGTGTACGTAACCCTTTAGGAATTAAAAACCACAAATGGAATCAAGACTGCAGACATTTGTCAAATCCATTAATTCAGTCATCTGTCTGCCTCCAAATTTTATCCTTATGTGGAAAATGTAATGATAGAGGACTAGAGGACTTAGAGAATTAAATTCCTGCTACAAAACCCGAAAACTTGCCTTAAATACTCTGCTAAAAGAGCTCATTCTGTAGTGCTGAGAGCTGTTTGTGTAAAACGTTGTGGGTTTCCTGGTTTTTTGTTTGTTCATTTTTTGCAAGACTTGCATCTTGTTTGTTTCAGACTTTCTGAAAAGACATGGTACTAAAGTTGCTATGTTTGTTTTCTTGAATTCTTTCTGCGGACGTGAATTTTGCCAGCAAAGTTCAGGGAAAAATATTATTTTATTTTATGAGTGTTGATTATGGGAATGAACAGTCACATTTGCATTTTAAAAGTCCAGTGATACTTTGGACGTTGTACATTTTTGTTTACGCAAAAGCTTACAAAAATAATAATGGCACGGCACAGGAATTCCTGTTTCCTCCTTTTACATACTTACTGTCTGGGACAATCTTTCATCACAATACCCAGTCCCCTATTTCCCCTCTGCATGTGTATCCACATATGAACACTCCACCTGCTCTTCTCCCAGTCTTTATGCCATTTCCTTTATCCCTTAAAAACAGGCTTTTGCAGACAGTCTTTAAAGAGACAGTTGTTACTCAGCAGAAGAGGTTGCAAACCACAGGGAAAAATACAAATGTACACAGAGCACATTTGCTTTGCCCATGCTTGTTCCTGAATTCCCAGAATATTTATTAAAGGATCACAGGGTAATGGTGAAGTATCTTCTGACCACCTTAAAGACAGCCCTCATAAAGCAGAAGCTGGTGTCTCTCTCCACACAAGCATTCCAAAGCTTCGCCAAGCACTAATACATTGAAGCACACTAAGAGCTAAATGCTGGAAAGGGTACAAGTGGGGAGAAACATCTTTGCACAAGTGTTAAAGGGGTAGCATATTGCTCTACTTCCATACCAGACACAATGAACAGTTCATGTGGAAGGCCACACAGCTGTGAAAAAGAGGCAGTCTCACTTATATTTTACAATCAGTCATGCATGCTTTGGATTTCTTGTTGACTACAGAGCTTGTAAAGTCAAGGACCAAGAAGTTTCTGCACCTTCTAATGCATTTGGATTCAGCACATAAGAACCAAACTGTCAGCTTCACAAAACTTACAATCTAGGCTAAGAAAAAAGCAGAAGAAAAGAAAGTATGTCTCTCTGGCACCTGAGCTGACAGCACTGAGAAATGAAGCCATTTATTTAACTTCATATGGGGAGTCTGCAGCTGATCTTGGACTAGTTTGGAAACTAAAATTCATAGTTCAGATGTCCAAATTTCAGCCAAACAACTTTGCTGAAATTCATGTCTTTTAGTGTATCACCGAAATGAAAATGACTTGGCTCATAAGTATCAGTATTTACAACACAGAGAAGACAAGATCAGAGACTGACTCTTTCTAATTTTTTTTTTTTTTTTTTTTAAATTAAGTTTGTTCCATTTCAAAAATGTTTTGGAAAGCTATTCAAAAGCCTTGTCACAGATGAAACATGCTGTCCTCAACTGTGGTAACAGTTCAAGACCATAAACAATAGCAGCTGCAGCCTGGCAGTTATAATTAATTAGGTACAACCACAAGATCAGTCCGTCATTAATATGGGAATTTATCCTAGCAATGAAGATAACCTATAATTCACACTGCTACTATCATCTAGGAAATTTGTCACTGAATAAGAATGCTGAGACACTATTACTAAGTGGTTTTGGAGTAAATTTTCAGAATCATGCTTTAGAGGAGCACAAGTTCAGCTTATTACTTGTTACGCAGTTCTGGAGAGGCTGCAGAAAGGATGTGGGGAAGAGAGAAACTGATCAATCCAGAATAACAGGATAACTTCTTGTTCTTCTTTCAAAGTTTATTTTTAATACTGGTTCTGTAGGGCAATGCTCTGGGGCAACATTTGACTAAAGATAATGAAATAAAAGCAGTCTGCTAGTTTGAGCAACTCAATGCTTAACAGTGGTATAGATATGGAGCATTAGAATAAGGAGAGCCTTTAAGCAACTGTTTGCATGGGTATGGGCTTATACAAAGCTTCATCTGATATTCCAGAAACATTACATCTCTGAGTAGCTGTCACAAAATGCTGAAAATACATTAACAAAATACTGAGATGACAGTACATGTTACCTGACTCCAGTCAGGCTCTCTGAGGCCAGAGTGGGGAAAAGTCAGGAAGCCGATTCTGTCATCTGAGAAGAGCAAGACATTTTTCCCCCAAATACCAAACATGTGTTCCCATTTTGTACATTCAACCTCTTTATGTTCTGTCCACATTAATCTTGATTTCATTCATTAAAGAATTCTAAAAAGGAAGGAGTTTTTTTTCAGTTATTAAAACTTGAAATTCCTATAAAATAGACAGCACATTAGAACATGTTGACAGCTACACTTTACACTGAAATATGTTTTCAAGGAGTTCTTTGAAAATCAAGCAAACCTGGAGAAGGACAGCGTTCTGGCATTTTGCCACTCAATTGCCTGGATGAGCCAGGACAATTTACTTTGAAACAGATTTGCAAGGGATTTTAGGCAGCAACCTCCCACTGACTTTAATGGTAATTAGGTTCCTATACACTTGATAGAAAAAAACACCTTAGTCTTTCTGCCCCTAATTTCCCAAAGTCTGTAAAATGTAGGTAATGCTACTGGAAAAATGAAATAAAATTATAAGGGGTAAGTATACAGCTGGACCTACAAATTCATTTTGTGTCTCTTAGACATCATTAGAATTGCAACTACAATAAGTTATATTTTTATTCATTAGGTGTTCCTGCACAAGAAATGAAACTAAAATAAAACCTAACAGTTTCTCAAACAGTCTTTTAACTGACCCGATGCACATGCAGACTGCCACGAATGCAAGACAGTTCAACTGTTCTTTTCACAGAGCACCTGCAAACTCAGATAGAGGTCTGAGCATTTAGTTGGGATTCCTTTTGTTTCAGGTCTGATGAGTGTTTGCTTGAGGCTGTAGTATGCAATGAGAAGCTGCTTGGTTCAGCAATGCCAGCAGTGTACAGGAAGGCTGTTGGAAGGATGCAAACATGGCCTATTGTACAGAGCAAAACACAGCAATACTTTTTTCAGACAGGTTTTTTTTTTCCCACTTGAATGGTGCAATAAATACCCATTATTCTTTTTTGATGTTGGTTACAGCAGGTATAAGGAGGTGAAAATTAAAAAAAAAAAAAGTGAAGGCTTCCTCTTTCTATTTAAGAACAGAAAATAGCACTCGAAAGTACACCAATCTACAGCAGTATGAATGTGGTACTACTGACATCAACACATTTGGTATTGCTGCATCAGAGGGAAAAGTTCATTAAACTGGAATGGACACAAGCAATGCTTCTAAGGGAAATGGAGATGACCTTCCATTCCCCTTGATCTTCTCCTCCCTCACATGTTTTCTTGTTGCTTATTATATTTTAACAAGGTTACACCAAGCTCTTCTAAGCCTACTTCAGTTCTTGCTTGATGTGTACTTCTCTCAAGATTGAAGCCAAGTTAAAGAAACTATGGTTGGTATTCCAGCCAGCTGGTTTGAACAGTGTAACTACATTCCAGACAACATAAGAGCCTTGAAGGAAACTTCTCAAACCAGAAGTCTCAAAGCTATACAATGTAGGAAGACAACAAAACTCAGACCTGATTGCAATTCAGAATTATGTTGGACACTGGAAAGCTAAAAGACGCAATGGAGAACTTTCACATTTTTGAGTGATCCTGTTTAAACTGCTTCCTCTCCACATACTGAGAAATCATGTTTACATCAAATTATGAACACACAATTCTGACTTAAGGTAGTTTTCTGCAGAAGAGTAGGGTAAATGCTTCAGCCTCACAGCATCCTTCTCCACTACCCAAAACATGCTCTATAAATCTACAAGTAAGATTTGGGGCACAACAACATACACAAGGCACCATATCATAAAAAAACCAGCAGCCTACTATACAAAGGAACTTAGAGAAAAACTGATAAAATGAGCTTTGATAATATAGGAAGGTATTGACAGTTGGAATAAAACCATGGAATTCATATTTGTCCTTTTTTTCCACATTTAAGGCACTCAGCTGTGGCAACACAAGACTAAAAGGGTTTTATTTGCTATTACAAACCCTACCCCAAACAAAGGCAAATGACCTAATTCACGTATTGGGTTGCCCGTGCTTAGGAAGCCAAAACACAGCTTAGAGATCTAATTCTAGTTTTACTAGACTTCACAGAATTTGCCAGTCTTTGGCTCTCTTTCTCTAATTGGATGATAAATTGTGTTTGGTCCCTTGACAGCAAGGGAAAAAAAAAGGGCCCTATCCAGTGTCATATATTCTCTGAGCTCTGAATCAGTAAGATATCTTTAACCCTGGAAACTGTTTTATTTATGTTTATTGACACCAATTGGTCTAGGTCATAAGCCAAGTGGGCTTCACCTTCTGTTAGCATCACATTGTCCTTTCTCCAGCAAATGTTCTTACAGCATCCTTTGCTTGGATTTTGCATGTTCCACAGTTAGAAGTGAGTAAAAATCCCACAAGTATGAAATCATCACGTGTACGTTCTCAAGTTAATAGTAATCACAGACAGAAGTGCCTCATTAACCTGAATGCAGGGCTTCTCCAGACTTAGGAAGCTAGCTTATTTAGTTTCAGAAAAAAAAGTGTCATTTATTCTCAGTTACAACAATTCTTTTTATGTCAACAGTTTTATTCATCATCCCCTTTTGTCACTACTAAATTCATATTGCTTCTAACTGGCAATCTCAAGCTTAAAAAGTCTGTATCATACCACTTTTCCATCTTTTCCAGTTTTATTCCTTTTTCTTGGAAAAATACTAATATGAAACATAATAATTTTATTCTTTCATGGCCACATTTTTGTTAACTTGCAAAGCAAAGCTCTTGAGAATTCCTGCTGAATGCCTTTCTTAAAAAAAACTCGTCTGAAAAATCTGTTTTCCTCTCAAATTTAAGTGATTAGAGCAATTGCTACACTGCACATCATTTTATCAAGCTAAATACTCTCCTCCCTCTTCCCTTAGACCTCAGAGATCACTTCTACTTGTAATTGCACTGGCATCCTCTTCCCAGCAGAGAGGACAGAAGCCTGTTGGTAACTCCTACAATTTATTTGTATGCTTTCAGCTCATTTATGAAACAGCTCAACCAAAGGTCATGCAAGGTTCACAAAATGTATGCATAAAAGCACCATCCTTGAAGTTTTTTGTAGGAAGGCTGTGGTCATAGCCATAAAGAACTGGAAGCCTTCTGTAAATACACTATAGTATAATGATTTGGATGATCTGTAGTGCACTGTATTTTTAATAGACTATTTTTTTTTTTTTTACTAAATCAGGATTTGGTACAGGAGAAATTTAATATAATCTAATCTGAAGGGAAAGTATCTTGCTGTTTCTGTAAGACTTTATGGAACGAAACTATAAAAATCCAGAATTGTATTAAATACTCTGCTGACACCTCTTATAACTAACCAATGACGTCAAAATAAAATCGTCACAAATGTCACTCTACTCCCTGTTTAGGATGGAAATAAAAAGTGAGGTTCGGTTTCTTTGGTTTTTTCCAAACAAAATGCAAACAAAGTGGCTACCTCTTCTTAAAACAACCACGCAGAACATGAACTGTGACAGATGCCACATTATGTCAGACCTTTTCTTAATAAAGCATTTAACAGGCATTTTGCTTGGCCACTAAAAATAGATAAATTCTTCATGTGTGTGAAAGCTACAGATGTCAATCCAATTCACAATATACTATGGCTCTCTTCTGAACCTTGCACACATGATTATCATAGACATACCATTAACTTACCACACCCTGTGATATAGCTAGGGAGAAAATTCTTATGATATGAGAAACAACTAACATGACTGCATTTCAAGCTCACTAAGTGTCCAGGCGGTGACTTCTAATCCAACCAGTTAATGCTGCAGAGAGAAATATCACAATACCACTACTCTACCAATATGTTAATTTTTAAACCTAATGAAATGCACTATATTCTATAGAAAGAGTAGAAAAAAAAAATCAGCTTTGACTTTTAAACACGTTGGCATTTTCACTCACAAGTTATGTTTTTACTAACTGATAGTATAGCACTCTAGAATACAGCGACCTGACAGGGTAAGGTTCAATATTCACAAGAGGGTAATGCTGAGCATCTCTGGACACAGGCCGTCTCTGATCATGTCACTGTCTGGCACTTTTCACCCACATCTCTTTACAGTTCATGCAAAGGTGACCAACACATCCTGGCCTAAAGACAATCTCTACGTCTACTGCTAGAGGAGAGTTAGAACAGCAGAGGAACATGGACTCAGACAGACGGATCTAGTTTACTGGAATAAGAAGAGAGCAAATAAACCATTTCAAATTCAAAGCAAGAGCTAATACATCTCATGTTTCTGAACAATGCTATGAATTATTGCAGGCTATCAGTAAAGTTACATGTTGCCTGTGTTACTGCCAATTAATGCCTTACACACCATTTTCGGTCATGAGTCCCGTGTCACAAGAAACTGTGCCATCTACTGAGTCATCACCAGAATCTCCTGAAGCTATTAAATGTTTTTGGAAACTTCTTAATCACACAGTGACAAGCAATGTGGCCCTTATCAGCTCCTGAGGTTGGAGGAGCAGAGTCTGCAGTGACTTAGCACAAGGTCAGCAATTCTGGCCATTTCCTGATAGCCTGGCAAGCATTTTACCTAATCTGAAGCTCAAGAATAAAATGCACAGCATAAAAAAAAATCAGATCCCCAGTGAGCACACTTGTCTTTTAGACTGAATATCAGCTCTCAGAGTGGTAATGAACAGAGTTCAGAGACATAGGGAAGGTCAAAGC
>NW_008613720.1:0-4946 GCF_000691845.1 Merops nubicus | reverse complement strand
AGGACCAGCCAATTTGATAAGCTGTTCCTTCTGCTATGTGGAGCAACAGTGGTGCACACGTAACATGCACGCAGAAGGTCAGCACAGTGTACCCTTCTGTTTAAAGGTCCAGCTAGATACGGACTCAGTGTTACACGCCTGGGAGCAGACAAATTGTCAGAGGGTAGCAGGGTTGTGCTTAAATTATTTTTATACTTCTCCATGTATGAAACAGATGGAAATCATGCTGGGATTTTAATGAAGATTTTAAATTATCTGTAAGGCTAAAATCACAAGGGGTCGCTGAGCCTCCCCTTTCACCTCTCTTGGATTATTCCGGTCTGCCACAGGAAGAGGTGGACATTAGGTCCTCATTTCATTGAATATTTACTCTACTAAAGTAAACAATCTCCTCCAGCAGCACAACAGCACAGAAACACATTATTTGTTTCCTCAACTCTTTCTACATAGGAAACAGACAAACCAATGAAAACTCTCTTTGTGAGGATTATAGATCCACAAAACCAGGATACTGATATTAACTACTCTCGCCGAAAAGCTGTGGAGTCTGTTGCAAGTAAAGAAAGATCACAAATCCTGGCTTTAGGTTACAGTCACTCACTTGAGGTGCAACTGAATCTGCTGCCTGCCACAGGCCAGTGACCCCAACCAAAACATGCTGACGCTACAGAGAACAAGTCTAGCTCTTTCAGTGATTTTATATGTCTCTCCTCACCAAAGCAGCACTGCACGTCATGCTTAGCTGTTAAAACAGGTTTTCACTCTGGTTCAAAAATGTTGGTGTGCAGTTTTAGCAATGATTAATAGATGTCACCTGACCTAAATGAAGCATGACCACCTGTGAGCCCTGTTCTGCATAAGATGCTAATAAATTGTCCAATGCTTTATCATTGTTAGTCCAGTGGTGAGCCGCACAATGTTTATTTTATCTGTATTTTTACTCATAAGTAACATTTTTCATTTCAAGAGCATGGAATGAATACCATACAGAGTATATTTTCTCAGCCGTTCAAATTTCCATCTGCTTTCTACTGCAATGCAAAAACAAAAACTAAGAATAAGCTTAATATTCAGTGGTTAAAGATATTACTGAATTGAGTTTTCTGAGCGCTACCCACTGGCGTTGCTCAGCTCTAACCATACTTTCAAAGCAGATATGGATGCTGATAATAGGGAATTTGGAACGGTAATAAAGAACTTGAAATAAAATGCACAACTTTATTAGCAAGAAAGTAAAAAAAAAGAAAACAACAACAACTCCCACAATTTTCTCTGCTCTTTCTGTAACAAATCAAAGATTTTGGGAACATTTGAAAGAACACTGAAAACTAGCAGAGAAATCTGTTTTAAAAGGAAAAAACCTAAGAACACTCACTCGGCTAGAAGGAAGAATAATAATAATTTTTTTTAAAAATCTAAAAATAGTGACTGTATAAGTCAGCGGATTACAATCATACTGATGGTAACCAAGTACTGGATGCCAAAATTGTTTCAACCAAAGATTCAATATACATCAAACACATGACGTAGTACATTCTTGTTACGTGGAATAGTAATGGAGGTGTTGGTTAGTGGTCAATAATTAAACATAGTTTGCATCAAAAGCAAAGACTTGCTTTGTGTGTGTTGTATGAAAAAAATACATCAAGATTATTCTTCCAAATTTAAAGAATTAATTCAAATTCTAAATTAATCTAAGAACAGAGTTAGAGCCTATGTCTGAGAAAGCCCAATACTACACCATTTCTACAGACAGAAAAAAAGAGTGCTGGTATGAAGATACTGTGCAATGTGTGGTAAGGGTAGCTAGCTGCAATCACACCCCTCTGTTGACCAGGAAGTCCGCTTACCTGGATGACACGACTTTTTATCACAGCTTTCCAAGCTCCTCCCCTACAAAGAATACTTTCATTTATCTCTGCTATGTTTTCATTACGTAAATAAATATTTACTAGTTACACCGTCAGAACAGCAATTGTGTGTTAGGTCCCAAGGTCCCATTACCACTAGTAAAAAGTTGTATCTGCTGTCCTATTAAGCGTCACCCAAAAAATAGGTTTTATCTGACTCAGTGAGCAAAGCTGATCCTCCACATGCAAGGCAGGGAGGAGGCAGGAACTTGTTGCTGGAGAGGGGGACTACTGGAGGCATGATAGACCACTGATGAAAGACCTGACATGGCTTTGATAATGAAACCACAATTAAAAAGAAGAACCCAACAACCCAGAAATACAAGGAAACAACTAGGTATTCCTATTTAAGCACATACAGCAAAGAATTCCTCCAAGTGAAATAGAAACCATCCTAACATGCTGAAAAATGTCACACCCTTGCTATGAAAGTAATTTACACAGTCTAAGGCAAATCCACCCACAGTTAGCTCATCTGTTGCATTAACCAGGTGTTAACTTGGGCTTCAACGAACTCTTTAGGCACAGGAATCCACAGAAAACAGCCATCTCAGTACTCTAGTTTCCACAACTTCAGCAAGCCCTGCTTGCTTTTCTTCCCAGAAGACCTTAAAATTTTCAAGACATGCCCAGCCACCTCTCTCATAGGCCCCCATGCCCATGCTATATTGACAAGAAACTGCCTGCCTCTCCCAACAGAACGGATTTCAAACTAGTAAGTGAACAAAATGCTCTTCCTGTTTCTCATGCCTACTGAAAGACTTGGGTTTGATTTCCTGTGAAGACCAGGCTATCAGAATATGCATCTTGTATCCATGGAAGATCTTCCACCTCTGCAGAAAACATAGTAAAGCCAGACAAAAGCTGAAAAAGTTATGGCTAGAGATGACCATAGCTCCCAGTCACTGAGATAGGCGAGAAACTGGACTGGCAGGTCGTAAGAAGGGCACACATTGTGAAGGAAGGCAAAAGCCCCTTCCCTACAATGAAAGGACAATAATGAAGGAAAGTGGGAAATTTCCTCACCCAGAAGCATCACTCCAAGGTTTATCTTTGTTAAGCGTGATCTCAGTCCTTGGGCATTGCAGAAAGCTGAGCTGAGGTGAGCAGGATACTGTCTGAGGACATTGCAGTGCCATCCTGCACTGCTCTGCAGAACACACTTTCTCAAGGGGCACCATCATGAAGCACTTGTGGACAAGCTCCGTGACGCTTCCTACATGCAGCCCAGACTTGACACGTAACAGTGACACTGCCCAGAAGGCACAAATGTCAACAGGTCTCTACAGCCTAGATGGCAACACATTTAGATAATAGATTAATGACTGTGTGGGACAACCTTTTATAAATTACACTGCACATCTCTGAAATTCTAGAACTCTCTGTCCTTCTACCACCACCATCAGCGTTAGCTAGTACAAACTTGAAAAGGCTGCTGGGGGCTTGTACAAGAACTCCTTTTGCCCAGCTAGACAGAACTACCCATCTAAAGCACAAGTCCTGAAACATTTTGTTAAAAGGGTCTCCAGTAGCTTTATTGCTGTCATTTTCCTAGAAACTATACCACTAGTTCATTCAGCAGGCCAGTTCTTCCTCCTCTTGGCCTGTTTTGGCCTCAGTTTAAGAATTTCCATTCTTGGTTGTCTCTTGCTGACCCCCATCTTGCCACAAGAACCAGCTGTTATTTGACCTGCTCCATATTCCCAAGAAGTCAGAGGTTAGCCTTCACTTCCTCACATTTTTTAAAGAAGTATTTCCACTGCTTTAGCATGCCATTAGGGTGATCTGCTACAAACATTCCTGCCAATGGCTTATGCCAGGATCCTCCTCCAAACAGGCAGAACTGTTAATAGGTTTCTTACAAAGCTTATTAAAATCAATGATAAAGGACGCAGTTTGCTATTACTTGAATAAAAGTGACATTTAGCAACACGAACTCATATTTGAGGAGGGATATATTTTGAAAGCTTTCTATGGAAAATAATTTTTTTAACTATTTGGTTTTCATCAACAGCTCAGACATGAATCTTCCAGAAAGTCGGATGCCTTTAAAGACTGATAGCATTAAAAGCCTTGGAGGACTGTATAAAGTACTCCCAAATCACACAAGCTATAGCCCTTGGGAAAAGTGGAAAAAGAAGAGAATCTTCCAATGCCTCTGCAGGCAATGATTACTTTATACCACACTGCTTTCTAGCTCTTCTCAACTTCCAGACTAACTAGGATAACTGAGGACATTAAAAATTAATATCCTTATAATGTATTCATCTCGAGGTAAGTTTTATAAACTCTCCTCTTGTCATAGATTTAAAAAAACCAAACAAACTAGTATTTCAATATTCTAACAATAAGCTTTATTACAGACCTCAAAAGGGTTCTGTTTTTATTTCAAACTGTTGGAATTTGCTAATTTCACTCTAGAGGATCGTCCTTTTTTTTGGCTCCCTTTCAGCTATTGCTAGAGAATCTCAGTCCCCATAGGCTTCACATTTACAAGCCAACTGTTATTATTTTGCAGGAAGTAACTTTAAATACACATATATGATAATAAAGTCTTGTATTCATTCAGCATAGGCCATGCTAAGGTTTCCAGGTGTTATCTGCTAAAACCAACAAGCCCATCAGCAACTTTTTCTTTTGTGTAACACCACATGCCTGATTTGCTGTTCCCTTTACGTACCTTTTGGAGAAGTTGAGCAACAGAGGTATAAACCTAAAATTAATATTTGAAAGACTGAGGGAATGTTGGAGCTAGTCAGGTAGTTACAGCACACAGCTGCAGCTATGGAAAGCCTGGTCCCCCTTTCTGCAAAGAGTTTACTCTCACACCACTACCTTGGCACAGGAGACAATTGCACTTCCAGCACCCTTTGAGTTGTTTCTAGCTCAGCAGTGATTCTGAGAATGATCTGGTTGAGAAGTCCACAAATGCAATGTTTGCAGGGCATTTTACTGCTGGATCTGAAGAGCTTTTGCTGCAGCTACTGTCAACACTGCACAATGACAGGAAAGGTGTAAAGAGAATGCAGTTAATGA
>NW_008613719.1:0-239 GCF_000691845.1 Merops nubicus | reverse complement strand
CCCCTCCCCACCTTCCCTTTCCTAAACCCAAGGCTGGCCCCAGTCCCCTGCTAAAGCAGACCCCAGAGCCACTCTATCCCCCAGCCCGGGGGACTGGGAGAAGGCTCAGTCCAGGGCAGCAGCCATGCAGGGCACGGCCCCCTGCCCTCACCGGCAGGCCTGGTAGCGGTAAGCCTTGTCAGGGATGCCCGGCAGGTTCTCGTTCCAGCGCAGCCCCGTCACCAGCTGGTCCTTCTGCC
>NW_008613718.1:1980-49365 GCF_000691845.1 Merops nubicus | reverse complement strand
TTGCATTGCATTGCATTGCATTGCATTACATTGCATTGCATTGCATTGCATTTTATTTGTATTTCATCACTACAGTTACATATATGTATATGGTCTTAGAAGTGCCAGGTGTGGTGTGACTCCTAACCTGGCATAATTTATTTATACGTTGGTCTATTTAGTCTTTCTGGGAATATCCCTTCATTCAGGAGAATCTGGACCACGAGAATGCAGACTCAGGGTCTGTAAAGGAGAGCTCCCATCTGCAGTGGAAGTGGACTTAAGATGACAGAACACTCTTGGTAGCCTTTGAAGGTTCAAGATGCAAAATATTTCTTACGTGTAAGCTTTGGTCAGCGTAGTAACTGAAATGGTAGAATGTGGTTGTGAAATTTAAGTATCTAAAATGCAAGATTGCCTGTAATCAGGAGTTAGTTGCAAAAGTATAATTGATAAGCTCGGGTTTTGTTCACTGAAAGGAAAATGTTGCTGACCTAACTGAACTCAGTCATCACAGAATTACCATGATTTGACTTGACTATGAGAAAAATAAGTGTGAAGTGTTAGGCAAGTGATTTGCAATAGAAAAACACAATAGTGTTCTTGCAAAAGACCATGGTAACAAATCTCACTGGGAACATCAGAGATATTTCTGGTCAAGGATGCTTGGGAAGAGTGGGCTCAAACTGATGTAAGTGCATCAGGTATATATAAATGATCTAGGGAGCAACTCAAAAAGTGTGACTTTTCCATGTTCTCACATTTTGGCAGGGAGAAAGTCTGATTGCTATATATAGCGTGTCATGCTAGAGGTGAAATAGAAGCAAGATCAGAGTGGTTGGCTTTCCAACAGGAGTGGAAAGAGGACATAACTACCTTAAAGGTGATCTTTCAACCTTTCAATTTAGGAAAATGTTTTATGATTAAAGTAGTTCTTGATGACTTTTAGGAAGGCTCCATCTCATCCTGTTGTCCCTAGGAACATGTTTCAGTCACTTGTCAAAAGAGCTTGAGACTGTCTATCTAACATCTTGATGAACAAGCTTAGCACTAAGGGACTTTTTTAAGTAATGATGCAGATTTATTTTTTTTTAATTATACCTAATTTTGATTTTAAAAAGAAACACTCAAATCAAAGAATACTATTTCTGAATCAAGTTGGGCATGTTGGCTTCACAAGCAACAGGCCAGTCACACTTGTGATGACATTTTCATTTCTTAACACCGGTTTTCTTGAATTTCACTAATCCATAAGATAGCATATATCAGATTCTATGGTCTCCCCATAGACAAATAGCTGGTGCTTGACTGTCATTCAGGAGTTTCTGGGAAAAAAAAAAAAAGTTAGCTTCTAAAAACTGTGTTTGTTCTGAGATGCTAGTACACAGGAGGAGCTTATTGTGCTTATATATATATATATAACAGTCATGGTGATTTTTGAGCATTTATTCTTTCTTTTGCGTTTGTTTCTGAAAATAGTTTTAAAAAAGCAGAATGCTGGCTGGTTTTTTTTTTTTTTTTTTTTTTTTTTTTTTCAGAAGGCATTGAAAACCATTTGTTTTTCATCAGTCCTCTTGGCATTAGTAATTAATTCAGAGAATGTAATGAATGAAAAAGTACAAGAACAGGCAAAAGCATACATGTGCTGTAAATAAGGTATATAGGTGGGAGAGACGTAACATGGACGTGTTCCTGACTGTATACTGCATGTTTGTTATGCATTGGCATAGTCTTAGTGAAACTATGCAGTCCACGTTCAAGTGGACATTCAATTGAATTTAAGTAAAGCACTGTCTTCTCAGTAGCTAAAAAACGTGGGGTTTTTCTACAGTTTATTTTTAATACTTGCAAGCAGATACTACTCTTCGGTCTCTAACTGTGTGTAAGAAAAAGTGTACTGCTCAACACCCTAATGAAATCTTTCTTTAACTAGAAAGCAATCTAGAAATACAGAAACTTTGTTTACACATTTATGTGACATTTGTGTTGTAAAACATAAGAAATTAAAAATAAGAAACACAAGTAAAAAGATAGTTTGATTTTCCTTGTTCTGTAGGGATTTGTAATTCTTATGTTTAAGCAAACTTGAAAACAATAACAAAATTCTGTCTGGGAGCATCACAAGAATATGCAAATAAAACTGCCCAAACTCTTCTCCCTGTGGCCTTGTCAGAACTGTAACAGCTAATGTATGAGAGGAAGGGCCAAACTTCTCAAAAGGCTGAACATAATTCCTCTCCAGACCAGCTATGTTGGTAAAATGGTGTATCCTTCCAGACAGTTCCATCATAGCATTAGTCATGGATTCAACAAATCCATATTAAGAAAATTTTCAAGACAATTCAGTGATGTCAAATGCTGAAAAGAAATTTCTTCAGGGATTTTTTAGTTCTTCCCTAAACACAAAGCTACTGTGTTAAAATTGTCTCCTAACTTAGTCAGGTCTTAAAGTAAGTTGTCTGATGGGGTATTGCGTGTTTTTAGGGATTTTAATCACTTTGCAATGAGCTACCATATTTTCTCCCAGTCAGCTTTAGTATGAGGAGTGATTGTTTCCTAACCTCAGCCAACACTATCTAAATAAAAAAAAATTCAGAATCAACTTCTCCAAGAAAGGATGAGAGACATAAGCTTAATATTTTTCTACTGTAGTAGATTTATTTTTTACTGACATAAATCCTTCCAGTCTTATACTCTGTAAACAAGAGTCTGGAGTAAAATCATGTATATTTCCTGGCTTATAACTATCCAGGAAAAACATCAGGAAGGTGTCTTTAATGACTCTGCTCTGCTAAATAAAGCATTTTATTGTCTGTATACAAGTGTTCAGAAAAACAGACTCTGAAGTTGGAAGTGGGATGGGATCACAAGCTGTGTTCCACAAAGAATGAATGACATTCTTGAGTTGTTTTTTGCTCACTTAGGATGTCTTTAGTTTTTCAATTTGAAGCCAAGATTACCAATTGCATAAGTATTTAATTTCCTGTACCATCAACCATAGGTCATTGCTGCACTTCCCAAGTTTAATTCCTTCGGATAAAGAACAGAAAATTTTACAAGCTGCATTGTACAATGTGTGTTCCTTTGTAGTAGTCTTCACATCCAATCAATCACCTAACTGACATCTAAAAAAAAAGATAATGCTTGAACAACCTATTAAGTGGATGCATGAGCATTTGGTTTTAATGTGTCTTCCTAAGGGTTAATTTTAGTACTTTCGTTTAGACAATTTCATAAACTCCTTTTTTTTTTTTATCCTGTTGCTAAATTGTGGGCAAGTATTTAAAGTGCTGAATAAAAACTTGCTGTAAAGCCCATGCTAGGAGAAGAACAGCTCCTTGTTAAGTTCTTCACTCATTTTTTGAGGCTTCAGGACCAAAAAACCCTTTTTATCTGCAGTTGTTACCTGCAGAATGAAGTAAAACAAAACTAATCACAACTGCAGATGAGAAACATCTCCAGTCCTCCTGCTTCAATCAAATCACAGCCAGAACAAAATGGTTTCCTTAACCTTACTGACCTGATCCCTCTGAAATACAGGAAAATAATCTGCCTTTCCCCGTTAAAGTACAGCATTTTGAGTACTATATAACTTCACATCTGTGTTTCCACAAAGCATGGTAAAAAATTCAGTAAAGAACATTGTTCTCAGGGTTTTAGAAAATAGCCATAGGGTCAATAGATAGTGGGAATGAAAAAATGGCCTCAGAACAATCTGAATGCACATTCGCTTCTGATCTCCTAAAGTTTCTACCTTATTCTTCAACTGATGTTGTACTTCCTGATAGTCTGGCAGGTGAACCACAGTGTTCTAGTGCACCAGAGAGAATCCTGCAGGTCTTGGCATTTCTAGAGAACCCTAAATATAAACTTTGACATGGAGTGTCTGGGAAGAGTGATTGAATGATAGACGCACTTCTTCCAGCAGTGTCAAAGAACACAGAGGACAAACTAAGAAGGATGATCCATGAGAGGGATGAGACCCTGGAATGGGTTGCCCAGGGAGATGGTTGAGGCCCCATCCCTGGCGGTCTTTAAGGCCAGGCTGGATGAGGCTCTGGGCAGCCTGATCTAGTGGGAGGTGTCCCTGCTGATGGCAGAGGGGTTGGAAGTGGGTGACCCTTGTGGTCCCTTCCAGCCCTGACAGATTCTGATCTGTTTTAGCAGAGGACTTTAGAGCCCTAATGGCTCAGTGGTTGGACTTGATGATCTTGAAGGTCCCTTCCAACCTAAAGGATTCTATGATTCTATGATGATATCAAGCAGTTGTTGTGTATACACGGAGTTTCTTCCTGAGCTATAGGAGACTCACAGCTGGGAGTTAACACCCCAGATCTTTCCTTACTGCTATCTCAAAACCATCTTAAACTTAAAGCTTAAATTTATTGTAAGCAGTCTTAGAGTTTCCATATAGTGTGAGGGATTCAGACAACCCTTCCTCCCAACACAAATATACAAATCCCCCATATCAGATTATTTAGAAATAGCAAACATATGTTGAGGCCCATCAAACTGACTAGGATTTTCCTGTCCTTTGTCACCCTCCTACAGCTAAAGAATGGCAAATCTGCTGTGCCAGGACCGCACGATTTTTTCTTCTGAAGAGCACTATCTTATTTCCTACAGTGAGGGAACCTGTCATTTTCCTCCTTTGCCAGCATTTTAAATTTTTTTTTTTTTTTATCTCCTTCTGGAGAAGCTGGAGCCTTGTGGCTTATTCTTTCACCCCATACACCTTCATTGTTTCGGTAGCTTGCTTCCTCAGTCAACTTCTGCACTGAAAGTACAGCCTCATTGTGCAAACTCCAAGGCCCTGTAGGAACTGTCCCCATAAGAGGCATAGATAAATCAGCTGAAATGGGCACAAGCTCCTGTATACTTCTGCAACAACTTCCTTATGACACTGTAAAGAGAGGTGAAACCTTTCACCATTTCACAAACAGTTATCATTGAAGGAGGAAGTTACTTGGAAGTTGTCTTTGCAAGCGGACCTATGACTACCCTCATATACAGTCATTTCCCATATTCTTCCCACCTCACTCCCAGCAGCTTGCCAAGTAACCATATGCATAGTTTAGGCTAGAGTTTCAAGAAATTTTGAAATACCAGAACAGGTATGAATAGTATTTGCTTTTGGAATACAGATATTTTAAAGAAAAGATATGAGTGCCTTTTTGTAAAAAACAAAAAAGTAACAGTTGTAGGAAGGTAAGAATACTTAATGAAAATATTTTACTGATTTAATATTGAAAAAAACATTGCAGGTAAGACAGCAGTGTTATGTATTGTTACTAAGTAAATATTATGTGTTGTAAAAGTAAGATTTCAGAGCTGAAACCTTAAAATACAGATAGCAATGTTTTTATTAGTTCATCCTGCATGAATCATTCCTCAGAGCTCTCTATAATAATTCCTAGAAGTCTTAAGACCAGTGTCTCTCTGATTTTGTCTCAGGTATTCTACTGAAATTACCTGCTCATGATTATTTTGATCAGGTACAGTTTTCTTAGGTGTATTATTCAGTATCTCAACTTGGTTATGCACTTTTATTACCAATGTTACTGTCATTTCAGTATGATGATAATATTTTTGCCTTTCTGCTTAATCTTTTAATGAATTTTCAGATTACAGATTTGGAATTCCAGATCTATCACTTCTGAAAGACATTCATCCAACTATTTCCAAACGCATTACATTTTCTGAAAAAGATTTGCATAAATATTCTTTGCTATAACAAAATGTGAAGGAAGGAAAGAGAGATTTAATTGTCAAGACTCACTTGCTGGCTCAGGCTTTTGCTCCCTCATAGAAATTCAGGGGAAAACCTTTAATTAAAGTCAAGTCATATTCTGTGTTCATTTGTTCTATATGTGCATACTGATTTGTGTGTCAAGTTCCTCTTTTCCTGTGTACTCACCAGAATAAAAGTTTTTTGAATGGGCTACAGCAAAGTTGTTTAAAGACTTCACACTGTTTGTTTTGGGACCTTTCAAATAAAATTTCAAATTCTGGAAAAAAAAAATATTTACAAAATTTCAATATTTTGAACTGATACTTTCTAGTCAGGTCTCTGTTTCAAGATGGTTATCTGAGGAGAAATTTTACGTGGGAGAATAACAATCAAAATGGATCCATTTATGAGATGAAAGTGGAAGTGTTAAGACCTAGTACTTGATTTTTCCTGTTATTGTATCCTTCTGGTTACCATGTCAGAAATGTGTTTTTGCCACCTCTAAGTTTTTCCGGGTTTTAGAGTCTTGGGAAAAACATAAAATCAGAAGCACAGGAGACAGTTTTGGTAATTTTTAGGTGGCAATATCCCTGTGATTTCCTCTATATTGAGGATGCTACAAGGAGCAGAGTGAAAAGAGTTTGCTTTGTATAAGTATTAAGTATATATTAAGTATATTAAGTATATTATATACTTAAAATTTATATGTAAGTATATTAGGTATAAGCTATGTAAGTATATTAAGTATAATCTGTTCTACTCTGCTGGTGGGATGGCATTTTGAGTATGGTCCACATTTCAAGAAGAAGTGGGTCAGCCTACATCTACAGGAGGACAGCAAAGCCCAAGAGGCTGAAAAAATACATCTCATCTATGCTAGAATAGAGAAGATTAAACCAAAATGTTAGGGTGAAACAAAGAAGCTTTAGCATTAAGAAGGATGACTTAGGCTAGATATTAAATGGTTCTTATTAACAGCATAGCCAAGCAATGGAATACGCTACTTAGGAGGGCTGTAGAATCTCCATCATTGAAAGTTTTTCCAGGACAGCAAAGGAAACCTTCAGTGGTCAAGACATACTTGTTCCTGTCTTGAAGCAGGTGATGAATTTAGAATGCTTCTTTCAGGCCTACATTTGTATAAACATGAATGTAATCATAAACATTCAAAGCAAGACATGATATGTGCATCTGTCACATTTTCAACCTGCACCTGACAAAGATGGAAAACAGGGCAGGCAAACTCTACAGTGGTTATGGACTGAGGCTTGTCTTCACTGCAAAAGTAAGCATAAATTAAAGTCTCTGAATTATTCCTTCAAGGCAGCCTCTTTCTAGGGAGAAAAGACTGATGTCGGCCATGATGCAGAAGAGCACTAAAGCAGCAGAAGGTGGTTTCTTAGCAGGATAATTGCATACACTTACATGTCTTCTTTTGCAATGTTGTAACTGGAACTACTTAATCCCTCTTTCATCACCAGTTCAGGTGTCAGCAGCACTTGACTTTAAAGCCCCTTTCAACAAATGGCAATCAAACTCCATATTAAACCACCATTTCAGTCAGGCTGTAAATGTTTGTGGCTAGAAGGACACCTAGAATTATAGTTTGGACAAAAGTCATCAACATTTGGCAGTGCAAATCATACTGTGACACTATTAATGAGCTACTCTCAACATCTGCATACACAGTTTTCTGGAAGAGAATAAAGATGTTAGGAGCTTTAGTTCACAGACTGCTTCCTTAATTTAAATTTCTGTTGTAAATTTTGTTAAAGAAGACATGAGGACTATAATGTCCTTGCTGTCTGGATCAAAATTTCCTTATTCTTACTAATCTCAAGGAACTCCTTCACGTTACTGGAGTTAACATGAAATGTGTATGCTTGGTATCCCACAGGCATAGGGAACTGATTATTTTAATTATTGATCTTAATTAGAAAGTGACTATTTTTGTATTTCAAGTGTCTCTTGGTGCTCTGCTTTCTATACATGCAGAAAAACAGTAGCCTTTTTTTAACAGCAGACTCTGGTAGCCAGTAAGAAGCTGTCATTGTTATTACAACCATACATTTTCTTGTCTATGCTTCCTGTGATTTTGACTCAACCAGAAAAAAATTATAGGGACAAAGAACTATTTTACCTTGTTAAAGGTGATTAAAAAAGGACAGAAATGTAATGAGCATCCACATCAGAAGAAATCTGGACATAGGAAAACGTATAACTCTAAGAGGTTTTATCTGCTTTCCTGAGTTTGCAACATGTCTTAATTAATGGAATATTCATAAGAGTGTTCATAAGACTGGCAATAGAACTAAAAAAGTGACAGATCTCTGTAAGAAAACATTACTTAGACACAAACAGATGCAAGTTTTGTAAACTAAGTGTTAGTAATCTGAACTTATTCAGACCCATGGTGAATGGTCGCAAGCAACCTCTACTTGGACAGTAAACCATTTGGAAAAGGCAGCCTGAAAAGTAAAAGCAGGACTAAATAAGCCAACAATATTTAAGCTGTATCTTCTTTTCCCATTCATGAGGCAGAAACTGATCAAGTAAAATGGTGTTCATTTTGGTGTGGACTGCACTTCTGCCACTGCACATTTCTGTATCTGCTTTGCAAAGATAGAGTGAGATGCAGGGGAAATTTTTCCCTTTCAAACATGGACAAAGGGATTTGGATTTCCTGACTTCTACAGTTCTGTCTGGTCAGTATGATTGTGAGACCATTCAGTATATTTCCTTATCAGACTGTAGGGTTTGGAGGCAAACACTGAGTACTGTCTTAATTGAAATAAGATTTATCAGTAATGACCAAATGGAATAGGAAAAGACATTTTTTTTTTTTTCTGTATTGGCAGGAAAAGATGTAAATGGCTCTATGTACCTTATGATTTTGGTTATGTCCTATGCAGATGGAAAGCTAGGAAGCAGATTACATGCCCAGGGAGCAATAAAAGTGGTAAAGCCTGGTAGCACCACAGACCTGCAGTGATGCCCAGGAAGGAAACTGGTCAAATAAAACAATTAAGTTACAAACTCTTCTCACTGGAGTTATGACTGTTTGCATTGAGTGCCTGTTGATTGTTTCTGTACCAACCACAACTTTCTCTCCTATTTTGTCACAGAAACTATGCAAGGATGTGTCAGGAGTATATTTTTAATTTTCTATTAAAGTGACTTACAAAGACACACAAGGCAAAATTAGTGGCAAAAATTTAATTCACACCCTTTAACTAAATGTTTCCAAAACAAAAATGATCCTCAGTACTTTTTTTTCTAAAAATAAAAAAAAGTGGGAAAGCTGAATATTATTCTAATAGGACCACTATTATTTCACTGATCCATTGTACCTGCAGTTATCCTGTAATTTCATCTGTCCTTCCTCAGATTTCTGGTAAATGTTCTTTGAACCAACTGCCATGGAGTGAAGCTTATGACAAGTCAATGCTCAGACAAGTGAGACCTTAACTATTTCTGCCCATCTTTACCTGATTAAAATGATCTTATATGAACTAGAAAACAGATAGGATAGTTGAACTTTGTTAGACTGATGCTGCTAACTTCACACGTCTATAATACCCTTGGAGTTAAAGATCAGAGACTGAAAAAAAACAACCCCTTTGATTGACAGGACAAGGTCAAACAAATTGGCCTGGCCTATCTCATTAATGAGGCCATTTGCAGCCTTCCAGTATCTAAAGCTGTGAGGGACATATTACAAGAGCTTGTAGTGATAGGATAAGGGGTAATGGGCTTATACTTGAAGAAGGTAGATTTCAATTAGATGTAAGGAAGAAGTTCTTCACTATGCGGCTGGTTAAGCCACTGGAACAGGCTGCCCAGGGAATCTGTGGATGGTCCATCACTAGAGGTGTTCAGAAATAGGTCGGATGTGGCCTTGCACAATGTGATCTACTGGGAGATATTGCCTATGGCAGAGGGGTTGGAACTACATGACCTTCAAGGCCTCCAACCCAAACCATCCCAAGATCCTATGATTCTATATGCCAACAATCTAATATGTTAAGTAAGATATAGCTAAGATGGTAGGCTGTGGATGGGGAGAAAAACTCCGAGAACATCCAACACTAAGTTGAAGCCTAAGGGCGGTAGAAGTGTTTTACTCAGGGGCTGGACAAGGGCTTGTCCAAGTGCTTTATGCAGGCTGCCAGGACCTGTCCTGTCAGCAAATGGGACTGAGTGTCCTGCTTCCAATCTGAACTGGCCCAGAGGGGCATGGCGTGTCTGTGTCACAAGAGAGAAATCTTAAAGCAGAAATCATGATCCATCCACTATGCCCATCCTGCTGAGTAGATAAATTTTAGATTGCATGTCACTGAGGGTGTAGGTCAGTTCTTGTGTCCACCCCACCTAAATTCCCCTGTGACAACTGAGGAAACAGCTGCAGAGGTTTGCCTTTTACTGGCTGTTCATTACAGTCTTTTTTTGGGAGTCTATTGACCCCTTGGAGGGCAAGCAGACTGGGAGATATGCCCATGCCACAGCCACTCACACTGATGTTCTGGTGTGTTAATTTAAAATATCTTTTTAATTAAAAATGTAAGCTAATATGCTGGTTTGTGAGGTGGAGTTTGGAGCTGAAGCACCAGAGCTAGATTTGCCAGCAAACTCTTCACATAATCTTAGCTATTTTTAGACCTTGATTCAGAAGAATCCATAAACACATGCTTATCTTTAAAATGCTTGCATGCTTCAGGTTAAACATATTATCTGAGACCTATCCATCCAGTGCTGAAATGTTTTAGTAGTGTTTACATTAACATTTACAAGGATGTTTGAAATTACTGAAAAACAGAAGATAAAGGGGCTTTAATGCAGTATGGCATTTCAAAGTTGGTAGAAGCATTTCCCCAGTATTCCCCAAAGTCTTGAATTAGGTGCATTTGACGGTAACATTTCAATTTTCATTAGCGTCAGGAATTGCCTGCCCACACATTTCTAAGTAAATATCTTCCCCAGTATACTTCACAACAGACTATCTGAAGGATTATTTTACACGCTTGTTTGTGTCTATGATTAATTGGAAAAAGTGGTCAGAATGTTTTAGCTGAAACAACTTTTGCACTGAAACACTATCCCAATTTATTTTTCAAAAGCACATTTTACCAAAACTTTGTTTCAAACCTTCTGAAGAACATCATTAAAGTAAATAGTATTGAAAAATTACTTTTATATTTCCAAATGTATTTTGAAAGGACTATTTTTTAAAGGAAGCCTTTTAGGAGCCTTTTAGCATTGCTGAAATATTGCTTCACAAAAAAAAAGTGTAACTTTGATTACCTTAAATCAGAAGAATTTATGTTCTGAAACCTTTTTTTTTCCTTTCTTTTCCCCTCCCGAGGATAAAAAAAAAAAGTTTTCTGACCAAACCTGTTAATTTATGTGTAGGTTATTTTTATCATTATCTTGCAAAGAACCTTAACTAATTATTTTAACATTTTAAGTTAAAATGTCATACAGTCTGGGTAAAAAAAAAAGGGGGGAAAAAAAAGAAAAAAGAAAGAACCCCAGAAACCAAACCCCATACCCTGCCTCTTTTAAAATGACAAGAGAAGACCTCTTCAGGAGCAATACAACACTAACTGGCCATCTAGATGTTCCAAACTGATTAAGAGCTCCCTCAGCCCTGACAGGCATTTATTGATATTTGAGGACTCTCTTTCACTGAAAAAGCATCCTCTGTTGCCTCCCTGCTTTCTACAGCTTGTCAATCTCAGGTGAAGATGAACATGTTAATTGACTACCTTGTTAATTTATTAATGAGTAATGAAAGAAATAGTAGTGTTGAATGCTCACAAAATGTCATTCAGTGGAGAACTACTCATGTTTTAAGAGAATACTTTTAACTACATTTCATTACTAATTTACTCATCATTGTACATTATACTTAAAGATCAACAACACCCAGCAAACCACTGCATTATTATGGAGGTAAATGTATTAAAGAGGAAAGAATTACGTGTACCAGACAACAGTTGGGGCTTTCATCTGTATCGTATTACAAGGAGAGGTGAAACTACATTAGCATTTGAAAGTAGGATGCAGAATAATTATATTTAATTAATTAAGGACTCCTTGGGCAGCAGCCCAACAGAGAACTCCACATGACAAGAGCAAGCAGAAGGAAAAGAATTAAACTGTTTTGAATTCTGTACTCCCCAAGTGCTAATAAATGCAAGTACTGATCCATGGCTGTTAAATATGCAGTTATTTGGAAGAAAAAGCTGGTTTAATCCCAATAGAAATGACATTTTTTACTGCTTGACAATAGCTCTGTAGGCCTCATTGATGAAGGGAGGTTATATTTTGTTTTGTCTTCAGAAGTGCTGTCCAATATAGAAATGCAGTCCTGCTAAATGCAGTTTCCATACTGGACATCCTACCTTACACTGAGACAAAAGCAGTTTGCATTCCTCATCAGGTTTTCATATTTCCTTGAAGATGCAGCGATAGCAGCAAATCTTCATGTGAACAAGGATATTCCACTACATGCAGGGCACTCATGTCTTCCACAGGGTTTCATTTACTGGTGTCAGTCTCTGAATCAGACAATAAACAGGTAAAACATGTTGCCATATGTGGTGTAGGAAGTGGAGACGCGGAAAGGTTAAGTGAAGGCTTTCAAGGCACTGACAGAAAGTGCCCAAACAAAACAGAGTTAATATTTTCTTCAGTTAATGTTTTCTTCAGAGTTGCTTTCTACCCAGTGCTTAAAAAAAGAACAAAGTTTGTACCCAGATGCCATGACATTCCCTAGAGCACGTGTATACAGAGGCTTCCTCCAGCAGAAAATCTTAGCTGGCTAATGGAGAGAAGACCATGGTTGCAGCTAGCCAAATACCAGCATGTAACTTCTGTAAGATTGCATCCTCTAAACATGACCTCTTGATAAAAATACTAACATGTCTGAAAATGTTTTGATTTCTGTGAAAATTCACAACAGCTTCTGTAAAGACACATTCTAGCAAAGCGTTTCTGGGTGGTCTTATTCGTCTTTTTCCATACCCCTTCTTTTTAAACTTGGTCTTTTAAAAGGTGATAGATCTGGCTTAGACCATCTCTCACTCACCTGGTTAGCCTGGGCTTTTGACTTTATCTGCAAGAATCGTATACGTGTCCTTACATCTAGGGTCCTTTGAATTAATTGAGACTACTACTCTGCGTTTGTGTATAGCACGAGTGTAGTCATATAGAGGAATGACAATTAGCAGAGGAATTGTAATGGTTACAGTTTTGGCAGTGTCATTTTGCACTTTTACTTCCTCCCTTCTTCTTAGGTCTCAAGTATACGCAGCTTTTTCTGTGCCCTAGTTTAGATGCCAAGGCAAATAGATAGAATTTCCTGCAAGAAGTTAATCTGTGTGGTCTTCTTAGTATTTGGTTACTACAGGAGATCAGTGGGGTTCCTGCAAAGACGCTGGCACACTATCAATTGTTACTATAAATCTATCTGTAGCCCAGGAGAAGACTGCTGAAAACCCTATGTGAAAGCAATCTTCTTTGTTAAATTCTTAGTATTATTTTAAATGAGTTTTTTTTTTTTCTGAGTTTTGTCTCATACAACTACCTCATGCGCCAGTAAACAGTTTGTAATTTATTCCTTTCATAAAAATATTAGAAAAAAAAAATAGGCTTATCTCTGTTAATGCTTCCTTGTAATGCAAACGGCAGGCTTGAAGATGTTCCCTTATAAGATTGTTTTTCCTTTATACATTAATGATTTATGCAACGTAAGAGTAAGAGGTGACAGAAGAACTGAAGTAATAGTTTTGAAAGAAAGAAATGACTGAAGGACAGGCAGCCAAGAACTGACTGATTATTTATTTGACATTTGAATGCTTTATTAGCTTCTCTTTTGTTAATATCTGTTTATCCGAAAGCTTGAATTGTCACTTGGGTGCAAAGATGGCTTTGGCAGCATTTCAGCAATGTCCTCTCAAGTCAGATCTCGAAGACATTTCTCTGAAAATTGTCAAGTCCAGCAGAATCAAGGAGAAAATCTGAATTAATTTTATCACTTGAAACACACACACATGTAGTCAGTGGCTGGGGAAAACAAGGAGCCTAAAGTTTCCCGAATGTGAGTTCATTAAACTTTAAGCGTGTTTAGGAGATAAGGGAAGAACCTCAGAAAGTTCTTTAGGAAAAGTAAATTGAGAGAAATACATTAACATTTTAAATAAACCATGTTAATCTCCATACCTTCTGGGATTTAGCTTTTATAATCTGCTTTGTAAAACTACACAAATGTTATTTCCAATTTGATTTTATTATGTTGTCTAGCATGTTAATGATACATTTATCAGTGGTATCCACAAAGCCTAGAAGGGGAAATAATTTTGAAGACCATTTTTACAGTATTGATTTTTTTACTCTCTACTAACCTTTTCTGTAGCAGTTTCAATTAAGATTGTTTTTCAAAAGAATTATTCAGATGATCCAAAAGTCCATAGGAATATCCTATTTAGTTTCATGAACTTTTGCTGCTTGGTAAGAGCAAGGATTAGTGTCTCTTTAAGTAACATCATACGCTTCTATGGGTTATTGTTCTGTTTTCTTTGTTTCACAAATTCTGCAAAACACCTGAGTCTGAATTGTTGTTGTTATAGAGAATTAATCTTCCTCTTTCAGAGACAGAGACACTTCTTATTTTTCAAGTGAGCTGCATTGCTAAATTAGGGTGTCTGTTGTCCTTGCAGGGCATCCAAAGTAAAATCTTCCTTGGCTTCAAGTCAGGAATCCTATCTGAAATGTGCATCACAAGTCAAGTGTATATATTCTGAGGCAGCCCTTACAGATAATAAGGGAACTGCCACTGCTGTGACTTGCAGAGAAAAAAAACAGGGAAGTCATTCTTCATGCCTACCTGAGAAGCTCTCCTGAAATAGGGAATCTACTGATTTTAATTGAATGTTAGCTTAGAATGAATGGGAAAAATGTATTTCCAAAGTCTCATGTCTCAGTTCAAATTTAGATCAAGACTTGTTTTGAAGTTAAATTTTAGCAATTTTCTGGGAAGAGTATTCCTTTTCTAAACTAGACCATGGGAGCAATGTTTACAAAATACACTATGAGATGCTTTGTAAAGCTGGATTTTGCTTTGTCTTTTCAAAGTTCATTTTCATCTCACTTTTTAAGAATTCCATTACTGATGAATAAGTATTTATAGATTACTACTTCCTTATAATATTCATCCACAAAGACATGATAAATGCTTTGCTCCCCAATAAGTTAGTTGCTGTAAATCCCAAGGACAAGTGTTTGTCCTCCCCCAAAGAGCTTGTATCTCTCTCCTTTTATGACCCATTTCCATGGAAATCATGTCAGCCAGGTGAAGCAGCCTGGAATCATGTCAGTTTGCACAGGCATGTCTCAAAGCCCTTCATAAATTAGTCCTCTGCAATGAATGTTTTCACTTACTGTATGTTACTAGTGAGTAAATGATTTTGGGATTTTTTATTTATTTTATTTATTTTTTTTTTAAATTCCCATTGTGCCAGGAGTCTCTGTGAATGGAATTTTAATGGTAATGAATTCTATAATTATTGTTACTTATTATAGTTGTTTGGTTATTTATTCCTTTTCAAAGACAACACAATTTACATCTGTGTTTAACCTGTCTTTGACAAGCCTAAAGGAAAACAATTACATTTTCTTCCTTCAAAATTCACAGAAGCAATAGGTTCGACCTAACATTTATGCACATTACCCCAGAATGCCTTTCCCCTTCATTTTATTTTAACAGTCTTTTAGATCTTTCACATCAGATGGAAGAGGATAAAATAGTGAATGGTGTGTGGTAGTTGTAATTCATATTGCTTTGAGTGCTCTTGGAAGAGTCACAGGTGCAACTGAGATGAGGGTGGGAATTACAAGGGAGTAGAGTAGAAGAGGAGAATTTAATGAGTGTCACAATACCTTTCAATGGCTGTTTCCAGAGGAAATATTGTCTCCTATTGTCCATCCTTGGAAAGGACCTTCCAAAAACAGCTTAGAATTTTCTAAGGCAGATGTGATGGTCCCAGGCTTTTGAACCTGTGGACAAGACTGCAACCTAGGATTTTTGTTTGTTTAGTTTTTTGCAAAGTATATAGTAGCTGTTGCTTTTCTAAAGAAATTCAATATATGCAGCTCATATATTCTACACACAGACTCAAAACATTTTCTTCTTCCTTAGGTTCTTAAGGTTACCTAGAAGTTTAAATGAGTGTTCACTTCCCTCAGTGGAAATTTTTGTACCAGGCTGCAGGCTTGGCACATTCTGGCTAGGTAGTTAACATGAAAACCAAGTATCCAGACGTGAAGTAGACAGCACATGTTTGGTTCAGATTCAGAGGTTTTTATATGCACAATGTTCAGCTTCAAAACTAAATATGGCTGCACTGCAGAAACTTGTGTATTCGTCAATGCTGAAGTAAAATAAGGGTAGTGGTTATGTTACTATATGTTTTTAATGGGAATAGAGTTCTACATGTGAAAACGATACCTTTAACAGAATAAACCAAATCACATTCTCCTTTGAGTAATGCCAGAGCAACCATGATAACTTCCACAAAACTGAACTGGTCTCAGTAGTAGATTTGATTCAGCCTTCCACAGCCAGTTTTATGCTACTAGAGTTCTAATGGTTTCATTGTTTCTGTTGTGATACAAAACTAGAGTAGTGTGGATAAAATTTGAATTTATTGTAATTGAATAACAATGAACTGTGACACTCAGTTTCACCCCAGAAATTTGAATTATTTAACATAAACAGTGTAAAGAAAAGGGAGCAGTACATATGGTCAATGTTATCTTTAAATGAATCTTTAAACGGGCACAAAAAATATGTCTGTGTGGCACACATGGCAGTTGGTAAGTGACTGGGAAGGAGAAGAATATGCACTGGAGTAAGGCTACAGTAAACTTACAGCTAGGGTTTTTTTTCTCTTATGCTGCAGAAAAAAACATGTGCCTGCTTGGACTCATGGCTCTCTGCCTGTTTTAGCAAACTACTGGTATTTCATCTATGCCTCATCCCCTTGCTATGAACTATTCTTGTAAAGAGATCTTATCCACTGGGTCATACTCACCAATGTAGAAAACAATTTAGAGCTTAAGCATGGAGTCATGATATCCCTGAGATCAACTATTCTGTACCTACTGAAGCGTCTAAATAGATGCTAATCTGACTTTGTATTTCAAACAAAAGTCAGTGGAGTCTCCTTTCTGACAGCCAAGATATGAAAAAACAATGTTATTGAGTAACTGGATGCTAGTCCATTTTAATATATCTATTGTACTGTCTTCATGGGCACCAATATTGAACTCAAGGCACCCAGAATTATTAGAGTTGTGGCTGTTTAATAGCCCATGGCTCTACAGTAATCTCGGATGCCTGTGAATAAAGTTGAATGCAGATTCTACAGTGATGAATAGTTACCAATGTGTCAAAGTGGGCATTTCACCCTGAGTCTGAAAGGCGTGCATCCCTGGGCTTGGATTGCCTGTTTTCATCAGCTGTTTTTCTGGGATAGCCATTGTCTTGCTGGATGCTGCAGACTGAACAAAGTGACATGGGTCACAGAAAGTGTATCTTAGTCACCTGAAAGAAACAGGGGGTGCAATCTTATACGAGACAAATGTTGTGAAGGACACATGAAATGCATGGACTGGTGAGTTATATTCACCTGAAACGGAAAATATGTTAAAAAAAATTGCTTTGATTCAAAGGGAGAAAACAATATTCGGAATTTTTATTGTCTTCTCCCCTTTTGCATTGTTTTGTGTAAATATCACACTATGAAAACAGTAGAAAACTCTCAGAATGAGCCTTGATGATCACAAGAGGAACATGTTTTCACACATCTAGGAGTAAAAACTTTTTTTTTTCCCCACTATAAACGTATCTTGTGCGCAATTTACTTTATTTCCCTGGTAAAGGAATTACTAACCTCATTCTGAAGATTTTAAATTGTGAATAAAGAATTCTAGCGCATTTTTTTAGCTAATACATCATTGGCTTTTAGCAGTAATTGTGTAGGAAAGGACAAAAAACAATGGATATTTGACATGCAGTACTTAATGGTGTAATCAGTGTATAGGGATAGAAGGAAATGCAGTGGAATTAGGGTAAGAATAACTCATTTGTTTTTACAGGGAATTCCACAGCTTTTCAACCACTTACCATTCCACAGACATGACAGACTCAGAGAAGTCAGAACTGGAACTAGGTCAGACCTTATTGGATTTATGATGTGGCAGAACACGAAACATGAGAAGTTAATTTGAAAAGCAAGATATCCCGTATTACTTACATTCATACTTACAGTTTCAAAAATCTGTTTTCATTTTACAGTAGATCTTACTATTAGTTAGTCACTTTGGAAAAGTAGCCTGAACAGAAAACAGAACTTTTTTCTTCTGAGTTCACAGCTTGAAATTTTGGTACACTGGAAAATATTTTAATTTGCTATCTGGTGTACAGATGAGACTTTGGACGTGAGGAAGTAAATTTCCCCTAGTCCTGTGGGAAGGGCAGTTCTGACTTTAGACCTAAGTAGGACATGTCACTCTGCCTTCTATTTCACTGAAATGGATACTTACTGTATATATGACTTAACCTGTTAGCCTTTCACAGAGAACAGCACTGAAATCATCACTGAACAATTTCACACTGAAATAAAATGATCCTCGTAACATCGTAACAGCCAAAGATTCAGAACATGATACTGTCAGTTTTGCAAAAGTGCAATTCCAAGGATTCTCCCGAAGACTCTCCAAGTTCTTGATATAGCCTTGTATGAGAAAAGAATGAGATTTTCTCCTTCTCTTTTGTTTGTTTAATGAGAGCAAATATTTAGAGTCACAGCGATTTGGATTAGACAATATTTTGTAGAGCTGCGTGATCGATGAGTTTTCCCACAGCCTACTTCTTAAAAAGGTATAATATTAAGTGCTGTATCATCTACATCTGATTTTCATGAGCAATAAAACACAAAATTATATTAAAAATGAATTTTTAAATTTTCTAAAATGTGCTTATTTTGGAGAGTGAGAACCACTATTGTGTCTTACTACTTAAACTTTCTCTGACTGAGTTTAAAAGGCTTGCTAAATAACTCTGCTGTTCCTCTTTGGCTGCTCTGCTCATCACTTCTGTCCATTTCTGTCTGACTGCACTACTACATAACCCATATCATTTTACTGTGGGAATAAGTTTTCTCTGAACGTTGTCTGTTACTATACACTATCACACCTATTCCTCTCCAGCCCAGTAACAGCCCTTTATGTCTTTGCATTTTCAGTAACAGATTAATTAATTAATGAATTAATTTAATATAAATTCAAACGCTTCTTGCTTAAGATATTTTCTGAAAGCCTAAAACAAGTGGGATGTAATGGTCTAATTTCAGCCATCAGCAGGGGTGCTCAGAGAGATAATTTACACGTATGTGCTGCAAACCACAAGAAGAAGTAGAGCCATGGCTGTACTGATTGCTCCTACCCAATCAATCTGTTCCCTGTTTTACTTATGCCCTGCAGTATCCCATGAATGTCAGTAAAATGAAAATAACATTTTTTTCTTATATATCTTAACATGTTCTTCAGATAAATTTGTCAGATTTGTGAAGCACTCTTGCTATTATTAGTAGAAAAGGTCTGTGATGCCAATTGGCAAACAGACTGTTACTCACCTTTCAAAGTCTTGTACAGCAAAGCCTCAAAAGGGCATATAAATTTAAGCTTTTCTTGAAGTCATATGAAGGCCAGAGAGCTTAAACATTTAGAGACATTGAACTGGGAAAGATTTCTTGCACTATTGACTCTGCTCACCCATCTATTTTGGGCAGTCAGGCCATACAAAGTCAAGAAGGAAGTTAGAAAGCTCCTTATGTATAAATATTTGGGCTTCTTGAGCAATGGGGAAATCATAACTAACAAGTCAGTTATCTCTAGGTTAAAGAAATACACCAATATCAAGCAGCGGCTTCTAAATATGATTATATATTGCAGCATATGGCACTGGGGAATGTATTTGTACCTTAGGTAAGGAACAGTGTGTGTATTTTGGATTTGCAAGATTGTGACTGAACTGAAAAATCTGTTTGCTAAGGGTAGGCACAGAGTGTAAATTTTTATTGATCATATTTATATTCTTCCTTCTTTATGCCTAACTTATCTTTCCAAAGCACAACTTTTTAAATTAAAACTCAGAAAAGCAAAGCAGATTGAAAGAAAGTGCTTCAACAGTATTAATGTACTTTTCCAAGCAACCCAGTCGAGTAACGCTTTCCCCTAATGTTTCAGATCAATGCCAAAAAGGTCGTCTCAGTTCAAAATGCTGTATATTATTTTTGTATTACACTTGCAAAGAGGAAGACATAGATAAGAATCCCTTTCAGACTTCAGGTTTATAAAATCAATTTTCAAACCTGGCATACCATACAAGCTCTGCAGATGGAGAAGTGTTGTCAGGACTGCAGGTTACCATATGCTGATGCTGGAGACAGAAGCTGGTGGTTTCTAGCAAGTAGATTACTGAGGTCAGATATAGCAGTGTACCAGCTCCTTTGGATATAATTTTAGTGATATAATCAGGCATAAGCACATTAAAATAGTAAGATTTTTCACCCTTCTGTCTTTCAGTTTCTGTATATTTGACCAATTTTGTTAGTATCCTGGCTGGATCTGTTGAAAATTTTTCCCATGCATTTTCATCAATTAACTAATTTAATGTTTGCCTGGCATTAGATCTCAGGTAGACATGAAGATCTCCTTGGGTTGAGGACCATATTGTTTGCCCTACCATAGGGAAAAATTGTCAGTAGTTTGAAGACAGAAGAATCTGCAATAAGAAATGTGAGGTTTGCCAACAAAAAAGAAAGATGTAGTGGTAGTGAAAAATCAAACCGTGCACTTACACTGCTTAACCGTAGCATGACTGGAGAGCCCCAAATTGTCTGGATTTTAAGACCATATAAACACACACAAAAATAACCTCAACTGCTGTTCAAGCTGTTCTTTGCTGTTTGAATCTTGGCCATCATTGCTCAGAACTTGCAATGTTTTTATCCATGAAGTATGTTCTACATCAATAAATCACAAGGAGGTCCCACCATGTCCTGTCCTGTTCTGCTTTCTCTTGGTACTGAGAGTCTTGTTCTGCCCTTCTGATGCCAACGGAACATATACCTACTTGCTAGTTTATGCTTATTTTAAATAACAAATAACTTCTCATTGGTAAAGACAATTAAAATAGCAACAAAATCACTGCTCAGAAAGAGTGAAAATGGAATAGTTATTGCAATGCCTAGAAAAACATCTGAGGCAACTATTCACCTTCTTTGACCAAAATTTCTAGGAGGTTTGAAATAGAGAGTACTTAGCACAGCATTTTTTTTTTCCAGAAAAGCTGAAAATCTGCACTGTGGTTTTTTTTTTTTTTTTTTTTTTTTTTTTTTTTTTTTTTTTTTTTTTTTTTTTTTTTATTTGTTTGTTTGTTTTATTATTATTATTTTTATTTTGATAAAGAAAATCCTTGAGGCAGGGACGTATTCAGAATGATGATGACACAGTCTTTTTTTTTTTTTTTTTTTTTTTTCCCCCGGTGGAAGCACATATATTTTGCAGAATTTCATTGGTAGAGTTTTCATATATTAAAGTGGGAGGCTATGTCCCTTTCCGTATAGATCATGCCACTGGGGTTCTGAAATGGGATTGTAAATTGGGGTGAGATTAGACCACAGAGACAAAAACTCTTCCTCTCATATTGATGGAAAGACAGGAGATGAAGGCTACTCAGTTTTGCAATCCTCCATCTTTATCCTTTCGCTGTTTAATCTGATGGGATTACTGCGAATTATATAATTTTTCATTCCAGTTTGTTCCTTTACCTATGGATCTCTCTCTAAATGCAACGTTCTCCTAAGTTCTTCTCTACCACCATGTCAATTTCAATGCAGTTTTACGGAAAGCTTGCCATAGTATCAACTAGTATTCAACTGATTCCATTGTATAATATTACAAGAAGTATGTTTAGTGATTGTTAAAAAGAGTGGAAGACATCTATCCACTCTAAGATCTAAAAAGAAAATAATCCACAGAGGAGTCATTGTCTTACTCTGCCATCATATTCCTTAACATTGTGAACTTAATAGAGATTTACTGTTTATCCACTCCCATCACTGAAGAGTACATCAAAGCAGCATGTTCCCAACTTCATCAGGTTTTCCAGACTTCCTTTTCTATGGGAACAGTGTTTTAGAACAACATATAGATCTGACTGCCACTTGAGCAACATAACAAAAATGTTTTAGACTCATGCCTTCTACATTAAATTTTTGTGCAAACTTGGCTACATGGTAGCACAATAGAAGATCCACCTGGAAAATAATCAGCAGTCTTCAGAGAGTATTGTACCTATAGTTTGCATCTGGACCTGGTTTGAAACATTCAGACATTTATTCACACACAATTCAATTAATTTTACTTCAAAACACAAACATCCCACAACAAAATTTGCCCAGACAGAAACCCAAGTGTCAAATTCAAAGAATATATAAAGAGCATTAGTTTTGCCTGTGAAGAAGGATGAAACGAGCTTAACCCAAAATTCCCATATTCTTGTAAAAGGGCACTAATCTCTAAATCTAAGAGAAATCTGGTGGATTGTTGTGGAACACTGACCCATGAAAGGGAAATGTAGTAGAAATATTCAAAGGAATTTTGATTACAGGTATGTCTTCAGTTTCAGCAAGCCTGAAACAGAAGACGATCTTCAGATTGCAGCCATCTACTAATGGTGCACAATAATCCATCACTGCAGTCTTTAGTTCTGGTCCAATTTTCCTATGAGAATTGTGACCTGAAATAAACTTTTTCATAGACTCTTCAAGGAGTCCAGGAAGAAAAACCCATGTAGCATGATAGGGGTAATACTCAATATCAATACAGGCTGAGGGGTGATATGATAGAGAGCAGCCCTGCGGAAAAGGACTTGGGGATACTGGTGGACAGAAAGCTGGACATGATCCAACAGTGCATGCTTGCACCCCAGAAGGCAAATCAAATCCTGGGCTGCATCAAAAGAAGTGTGGCCAGCAGATGGAGAGAGGTGATCCTGCCCCTCTACTCTGCCCTGGTGAGACGTCATCTGCAGTCCTGTGTCCAGCTCTGGAGCCCCCAGCACAAGAAGGACGTAGACCTGTTGGGGCGTGTCCAGAGGAGAACCACAAAACTGAAGGTCTGGAGCCCCTCATCCTATAAGGAGAGCCTGAAAGAGCTGGAGTTGCTCAGCATGGAGAAGAGAAGGCTCTGGGGAGACCTTATGGTGGCCTTCCAGTACCTGAAGGGGCCTACAGGAAAGCTGGGGAAGGACTTCTTACAAGGGCTTGTAGCAATAGGATGAGGGGCAATGGTTTTAAACTAGAGCAGGGCAGATTTAGACATTAGGAGGAAGTTCTTTACTATGAGGGTGGTGAAACACTGGAACAGGCTGCCCAGAGAGGTGGCAGAGGCCCCATCCCTGGAAACATTCAAGGCCAGGCTTGATGGGGTTCTGAGCAGCCTGATCTAGCTGGGGTTGTTGCTGCTTACTGCACAGGGGTTGGACTAGATGACTTTTTCCAACTCGTATGATTGCTATTAAGAAAGTTCCCTGATAATGTTTCAAAAAGCTACTTTAATGTAACAAAGAACTTATGATACTTGTTATTTAAAATCTATTATATTTCACTAAAGCATTAGTATCAAACATTCATCTTTATGTGTTGACAATACTCCCCCGGAATTGGATATCTCACACCTAAGAATCTTTGAAGGGATCTAACTAGAGGGTGTTAACAGGAAAAGGGCTAGCAAAATGTCAGATGGTCATATCTTTATCCATGGTTCACTTTTAGTTCATGCCAAAAGAAATTTCTTATTTCATGGTGATCTACACTTTCTTTGTAAATTCACCGTTTCTCAGTCAGCATACATCATCACAGTTGGCTCATCCTTAAGATTATTTTAGTGCTTGCTGCCTAGTTTCTGCAAACGTTTCCTTTTCAAGGTCATTTTCGTTTACCTCCAGGAGCTAAACTTTTCCTTTGTAGTTATATTCAGTTAACACATGTACTTACACGAGGGTCTTTGAACTCTCCTTTGACAGACTTTCTCCCATCAAGGCAAATGTCTCAGATGCAGCAGTTCTGTGTGCTCCAGTCCACGGAATGGTATGAGAGGGCAGAGTGCACAACAGAAGGGTAATCCAAATGCCTAAATCAAGCAAGTTGTATCTCTAACAGTAGCAATACCTATGGCAATTTGTCTAGTCATAGCTGATGGGCCTTCTAGTGGTAGTGGATGGAAAATGAAGTATTTCCAGAGGATAGTGTTTCAGCTGTCTGGTGTGTTTGCAGATAGTGACATATCAATCAAACACATTTTTGTTAAAGGACAGTGTTCTGCTCTCTCTCACATGTAATTTTATGCATAAATTCTGTTTTTTTTCCTCAACATGACTGATGTTCAGCCTTTTAATGTTTCGGAGACCAAGTAATTTCTAATGGAATGCAACTAAGGATAGCAAATGATGTTGCAAAAACAAACATCAGAAAATCTGCTTGTGACAATGAAAGCCTCTTATTTATTTTTTTTACCTTGATAATGGACAATTTTATTGGCCTGGATTGATACACAAAGTCTGCCCTAATACATGCTGAAACATTTTTAACAACATTAATCATATCCTGTCAGTCCTACTGTAATGCATCAATTTTTCTGACTAGAGTCACAGAGTACAGCACAGTCCTTCAGTCAGATCTGGAAAGGGGGTCTATTGAGGCATCAAAACAAGGACATTATGGATTTTAAGTGATTTAACGATAATGTTTTTAGGTTGTCCACTTTAATGGTTGGACTTGATGATCTTAAAGGTCTCTTCCAACCTAAAGGATTCCATGATTCTATGATTTATGTCCTTTAAAGTCTGCAGGACACAAATATGCAGATTGCCTTAGCACTTAGCAAAGGATCAGATATAATTTTGAAAGCACTGAAAGTTATGCCCCTGCAGATGGACCAGCCTTGAAGTACTGAGGCTCAAAGAATCTTAGATGTTAAATCTGAATGGCCAGACAGATGTTGCAAAATACACATTTTGTCTTACCACTGCTTTAGCTGTTCCTTTGGCTGCCTTATGTATCCCTTTTTAATCTCTGAAAGTTTATTTATTTGGGTACCTATGCTGGAAATACAAAAACAAGGGTGGAAAGTCTAGCAGTGATAAAGTATAAAGGGAGTTGATAACTAGTTAGTGAACTGTTAATTATCATTCCTGTATGTTTATGGTCTGAATGTGCATATTTACTGAACAGCCCAGTGAACACAAGTATACCCTCTGGGAGATGGCAAGGCTGCCAGCTGTGGGGACATTTGGAGAAGAAAAACTTGTGTAGTTTGTAAGATGCCTGTAAGACAATTACACAGTGGTGAAAACAAATGAAGCGAAGCCTTCAGCCGTAGGAAATAGTTGCTTCCCTCACAATGAATCTTGCTACAGGGATAAAGAATTGAAACCTTATTCCCTAAATGTGACTTGTATTAGATCCAAAACCTGCCAATGAGTATCTCCTAGGTTTCATGACCCCTTACCTCTAGCACTGAAGTATAGGAAAGATTGCAACAGAAAGCATGATTTTCTTTGTTTGCCACCATATACGCATGCTGTACTCCATACTTCAGTGGAAACATATTTCTGGACAGTCTTGCCCTGGCTATAGCATGCTGGGCCATGTGAAAAATCTCTGCGAGTAACTGGATATTTTCATCTGGAAGCATCTTTCTAGCATGCAGGGTCAGTCCAGGTGAAGAGAGGTACAGCCAGGAAGCAACTAAGAACAAGCCCAGACTCCCTGAAAGGAACAGAGAGGAGGTGAGAAGACACAGAAAGACTGTAGCAGCTTGGGAGATCACTGGAAAATGCTGGACTGGGATCAAGCCTGAAAGAAATGTCCTGCCTTGAATGGACAGAGTGGGCAGGGTAGAGATTTTTTTAGTTACCTTATTAATTTTTCCACTTGGCAGATCTGGGACTCCCTCTAGTCAGAGTTCCCTTGTTGTAATGAAACAACAAGAGACTTTTGAAGATCTCATGTTAAAGTGTGTTTTAAGGAAAAGGTGCAGGTGGGTCTGTCACAAGGCCTTGGTCAACACAGAACTGTATCAGAAGAACGTGTCAGATTTTGATTTCTGATTCAAAGGTTGTGCAGAGCCAAAGAAATGCTGTTATCCCTTCATGGCATAGTCAATATCTGCCCTTGGTTTGTTGCTGTATTAAAATGATCCTTACATAATAATTATAACAGTTTTCTAACACTGCTCCTAATGATGAGTTCCTTATCCAATATGCAATCAATTATTTCATAAGAAACTCCCATTGAACCCACACAAATAAAAAACCAGGCAAAATGTTACAAATCTCTCCCAATTAAGAAATTTAAAAAATAGCCAATAAAAGTTATGTTAGTTGTTAAGTAATACCAGTAAGATCTTTTCATATAAATGACCTTCACACAGTCTCTCACAGCACTTTCCAAACACAAATAATTTCAGTCTATGAGGCCAATATGAAATAATGAGACAATTTAATTTATAGATAAGAAAACTGAGATTTGTAGTTTTTCTAATATAATTTGCAAAAGAATAAAAATAAAATAAAAAGAATAAAAATTTTTAGGCAATTTTCCGTCTGTTTCTTCATTGTCCTGGTTCCGTGTAAAAAGGGGTTCAGGGCAGGACCCACACGGAACAGAACTATGTACTCGCCTCTCCTGCCCTGAGAGAGAGAGAGAGAGACACTTTGGAAAAAAAAATGAAGTATATTGTTTAAAAGAACAGAAAACGAAAAAGGGAAGTAAGGAAAATAATATATAAAAAGATTAGGGGAAAAATACAAAAAATGAAATATACAAAACCCTCAGAAATGGTTCCAGGGTCCCACGGAGAGAAAGGAGAACTTCCCTCTCCGAGCTGCAGGGCAGGAGTGAAGTTAGCACCCACTTCCTGCCTCTTTTCAGAGTGTGTGTGGGAAGGGGAGGGAATACAATGGTTCACCCCCACCTGGGGTCCTCCCAATTGCTGGAAGGTCACGCCCCCATTCCAAGCCTCAAACCACAACATTCATTCAGTTTATTTCCTTACAGTAGATAGATAAATACCTTTAAATTACTCTGTTCTTTTTTTTGTATACAATCTGTAACCATAGCATTGGAAAGAAGGTAGAGATACATACATACTGTCCCCTGGATACAAAAATGTTCTGTTTCTCAAAGCTCTTGAAGAGTAATTTCAAGAAAAAGAAGAGAAGCTGCACTAGTTGTCTACATAATGGTGAAGCAATATTTTACAAATATTGTGAGGGTGTGTAGCAAATAGCTACTGGAAATACGTGCATTACTGCTATGCAAGTGTGGACTAAGGAGTGCCTGTGTGAATACATCACAAGTTAAATGCTGTCATATACAGGTCACTGTGCACGTGTCCAGAGTCCTGCCTAGCATAATTCTTCTCATTTTCCTCACTTTACTCACGTTACTCTTGCAGGTCAAGTACAAGGGGGAGAGTGAGATGGAATGTATTCCTTCTTATTAGTCATGGACTGAGCTGATCCTTTACAAAATCAGGCAGCAATGTATGAGCAAAGACATGCAAGCATAACTTGAAGGTTATATAATGTGGGTGTGGTAGTTATCTGAACCCTTTCTTGTGAGTCATGATATGTAAGAAGGAAAAAGGCGAACCTGACCTTTACAGCTGAGGCTGAATTTGCAAGACAGTTCAAGACACTAACTAATTGTGAACTGTATAAATTCAATGTCAAGGCACTAACAGATGATGCATATGGGCTCATACAACTACTTTCTACAGGCCTTGGTGCGAAAGATTATTCTGCAGCTCATATTTTACTTTCTTCCTCTCAACCTTTTCCCTACCTAACTCTGATACCTGGCTAATACGTAGCAAGTGAAATCCTATAGTGTCTGCTTGTCCTCTTCATTTTCTTTCTTTGACTTCCATTTGGCAAGGAGTGCAGGTATCTTGATGGGTAATTATTATTGTGCCAGATCAAAGCTTGATGATACTGGCAGTGTCTGAATCTTTCTTTGATCCATAGATAGTATTTCAGTTAAAGACAGGTTTGGCAGTGCATCTTGGTTTTCCATCAGACTTTACAGCATAGCTTATTCCCCTTCTCCTCCTACACTAGAATCTTCCAGGGAAATGTCATCTCATTATTATTACTACTTGTTTTTAGACCCCTCTCAAGGACTTAGTCCTGATCATATCACAGTACAACTCTTGTTTGTAATATTTGACTAGGATAATCCCTGTGTCATTTTAAGTCAAACCTTCCGAAGATGGAGTGTCTTTATCTTGTATGCTTTATTTCCTTTATTATTTAGCATATACCTTAATATTTAATGGTATTAAACCAGACTTTAGTTCCTTGTAGTCAGTTTACCTAATGGTGTACATAATTCTGAGGGATGCGAGGGAACCCCACATCTCATTTTGAGGAAGGTGGTATTTTGAAAAAGGTAGATAAAGGAAAAGATAATGACAAAAAGATTAAGTGAAATATCAAACTGATTACTAAAAAAGAGCAAGAGTTGGAGAGTAAGAGCTAACACTCATATCAGAAACAGGAAACCTGGAGAAGAAAGTAAAAGTAATTTTTGTTTTGCTTAAAAATACTTTCCTGTATAAATTAGCTGCTGAAACAATCAGTATTTGCCATTGATTTGTAAGGAATTATTTGAGCAACTGGAAAAACAGCTGACAAACAAGTAGATAACCACTGGCACTTTTCAACACAGCCTGAACACAATATAAATGGAAAGTTGGTAGTGAAGATACACTAACTGATGCAAACACTCCCTACTGCAACATCTAAGCAGATCTTTAAGGAAATTGCATGAGGGGGGGTGTGAGACTTTTATACTAGGTGATGCTATCTTAATCTGCAACCAGCACAATACAGTACTGTTTTGCAATAATACAGCACACTTCATCTTGAGAATTTTTCAGGTATTTTGTATGCAAACTGGGAGAATGATCCTTGTTTTCTTACCCACAGTGGTTTATATTTGGTGCAGATGGAGTTACATTGTTTTTATGAGTGCTGTCTCCTACCTGCAGCTAAGACATTAATTACTTTCTCGATGCAGAAGTGGGTCATGGGAGGATCAGGGGATAACTAGTCTGACAAAGTGGCCCCACTAAGACAGACACCCTGCACAGCTTCTTGTGCATGGAGCCAGAACAAATCACAATCTGTCTTTTCATTTATGGCTCTACACTGGACTATCAACAGCTGACATTTTTTCCTTTGGTGGTTGATTTGCAGCCCCTGGTAAGGTGGAGTGTAACACCTACACACCTTTGCACAGCTCCACTTACTGGTTGGTCGGACTGGGATGTGAAGATCAACCCATACACTTGAAACTGCTAGCTAATTGACTGTTCTGCCAATGACTAGGCCTAACATGGATGACACAACCAGCAGGAAGATGAACCAATAGGTGGAATGTATTGAATACAAAAAGGACATTCCATGAATGATTGCTGGGGGTACAAACAAGTCAATTAGTTCACATACAACTGACATTATCCACAACAACCCCAAAAAAGACATAACCCGACCAACAATAGGTGGTACAAGCAAAGAACCAAGGTTTCCCATGGATGGAAAGATCAGAAAGTTGAACACATAAGATATGGGTAGCCACATGGCCAGCTCTCACCCTCCTAGCCTGTGTTTGCAAAGGTCCAAGCTGAGCGGGGCCCAGTTGCAGGAGAGTCAGGAGGTCCTGCCTTAACCAGGAAGCTCTGTGAAGTGTGTCCACTTTGTAGACAGACACTCCTCCCTTACTGCAAGTGGTCCCGGCTTTTATCCCCAAATAGACACCTGACCTTTGTCAACTCAATGCGGGACCCCTGGGGCTCATTTCCCTTCTGGCTCTCCCTGCAGGGCCGGCCGCATCCTGGGGGGAAGCCATAAGGCAAACTCACCACCTCTGTATGAAGGGCTGTGGGAATCACCCATATGTCAACCTTAATTCGGGGCTCAGAGTTCAAACCCCAGCATTTAATTGACCAATAGGAATGTAATTAGAGTTTAGGAATAATTCAGCATTTATTTAAACAACATATTATAATGAAAAAGTGCAAATTATCTTTAAAACCCATGCATAATTTTCTATTTATTATGTAACTCTGCAATTGGAGGGAGCTGAGAACTATAACATACAACAGCTGCCAGTATGGAGCATTCAGTCATTTCTGTCTTAGCTCAGAGTATGCTCATCCAAGAAAACATTTCTCTTAACTTTGAGACTAAGAAGCTCATTTGATCACCCACTAGTAATCTCCTTGGAACAACATGTGTCTTCTAACAAAAGCATTTTGGAGGAAAAAAACCCCAGCTTAAACCAAACTATGGGCATATCTACAATTTCACTGAAATTTAACATTCGTCTAATCTCACACAGTATAATTCATCTAGGCTGCTGCCTAGAAGAGGTTCTCTGTTGGCTTGTCCAGTGTTGGCTGTTAACATATAAAACTCTCCCACCTCAGAAATATTTTGTCGTCTGGCAAGTCATGGTTTGCAGGGAGAAGTAATAACATGGCTTAGGTCAGAAATTATAGTTAAAAAAAAGGCAAGCTCTTAGGATCCCCCCCTCTTTTGTGTTTGGAGAACAGTAAATGTTTAGTTTCCTTTCAGTTTCTGCACTTCCTAGTAAGCAAAATGAGGTGTTCAGTGCATAGGAGATAGGGATCTTGGAGAAGATGTTGTCTGAGAGTTAAGAAGTGTTTAAATTGAGCTATTGACTTTTTTCCAGTGCACACTTTTCACAGTCCCATTTTGAGTTAGATTGATAAACTCTGCAGTAAATTCTAGTTGATTTTCTAAATATCAGTATTTAAGGCCTACTATTGCTATACATTTATAGTAATACATTACATATGGAATTACTTCAGTAATATTATTACCTTACTTATGTAATTACTTAAGTTATACCTTAACGCATAGCACTGAGCAAATACATGTAGACAGTTTTAGGACTTCTGTATTACAGGCAAATGGTTTGAAATGCTTTTAATTTGTGTGCCTAGGACATGAATTCAAGAAAGAAAGCTTTTATATTCCGGGAGAGTTATGCAAATGAAATTCACCTCTGGGCAGAGAGGAAGCATGTGATCTATGTATTGTGTAAGAATTCACTGTTCATATGAAATAAACCCACTTGCTATTTCACAGTGCCAAATTTCATTCACACCAAATGATACTTAAACTGCACAATGATCCATTAACGACTCCTCAGATATATAGCTGTTAGTTACTGTGTTGTTAAGAAAGTGCACAGAATTATTGATGTAGGGGATACTGTACTATGCTCCATATCTTCCTATGTTAGGAAGTACAGAACCAACCAGGTTTAAGGGCAATGAGAAATTATACGTCCTGCCATGTAGTGCGAATTCAGTAGTTTTAGGTTCCAAAACCCAGACCACTGCATTAGTTTGCGTCACTGCCACGTAGTATCAGGAAATACACTGTATTCATTCAAAGAATGCTGTAGATTCAGACTGATTGTGATAACTCAGAAAAAATTTCAGGCTCGAATTTTATCTGATCTCCCGGAGTCCCAGTTTTCAGCTATCAAGTAATGGTGCTAACTACTTCAGGAACGCGATTGTACTTCCTTTTGGTTTGTACATGGCAGATTCTTTCCTTGCTTGTTGTATACCCTGAATGTACATCAAGCAATGTTCATGGTACACAAAGTGACAGATACCATATATAATGTGATATTTTATCAAACCTGCTAAATGCAGGAAAATTCTGATTGAGCTGCATCAGAAAACAAAGTAAAATTGCCAGTAATGTAAAAAGACATTCAGGAAACTGCCATTCAAAGGAGGTATTACAAAATATACTGAAAGAAAGCAGAAAACTCAGAACACATTTGTGCTGAGAGACAAATATGAGACTGGCACAGCCCAGAGAGGCTTCCAACAGTGCTTTGCTATAGGCCACTTTCTAAACCATTCACAGAACATGATCCTGAAAATGAAGTTTAACTGGGGAATACAGGATGTGTGTGGTTGCTCACAGAGGGAAAGACTACACATCAGAGAGACAACCAGAAGCAACAAACAGAGGAAAGAAGCACTTCTTGTCCTACAAATGATTATATGGAAGAATTATATACATGTTGTAGCTAGGTCTAGCACAACTGAAACCTTTTATAAAAAAGCGATTTTTAAAAACTCTTGTACGAAGACCTAGCTTGAGACATTTCAAAAGGATCTGTGCCCAGAAGGCAAATGCTTAGCATACTTTGTAGATTGGGACTCCTCCCTTCAGATTTGATCATTGAAACTGAACTGACAAGCTTTTGTGCAGCCATCTGGTTTTGATGAGATTCCTCATAGACTGACACAGGACTTGGGTTGGTAGTTCCCATTCTTCAACTCTCATGCTTTGGATTTGGACTTTCTTCTCTGAACAATTACTCAAATACAATTGCAAGTTTGTAAAGATGAATTCACAGAAGATTACTTTCCTACTGAGCTGAAAAAGGAGATCTATTCCTATGTAATTATGACTCAAGAAAGCACTACACAATGGTTTTTAGTTAGCCTTTTTCTTTAAATTCTTTTAATTAAACGTTTCAGAACTAAAGGCAAGACAATTATTGACATTATCTTAATTTCTGGTTATGAATTCAATGCAGTTTTTAATTAGTTAGAATTCTGTATAGCAAGTCTTCAGAGTTGTTTCTATGCTTACTAGTTAGTTTCAAAACTAAAATGTTGTTGCCAAATACCTAAACAGTTATAAGAAAGTAATAAAATCTTCAGATTTACATACTTGCTTGCCTATCCTAGAAGAGAAGTCGCTTTTCCTTACCAGTGGAATCCTCACAGTAGGAGATCTCTCTTTAAATTGAATAAATGTATAGGCAGGCTCAAAAGCATAGAGATTTTCCACAGTCCAAAGAGTGAAATGATAATTCAGATCATTTACTGAATCTTACATCACAAAATCACTAATGAAAAGGACTGAACAAAAGAGCTACTCTGTTTTCTCTTAAGAACTTGTTTTTTCATAACACATAAATTATAATAGAAATGAGATAAAAATGAGAGTCTGTTTTGTGTCAGTGATTTTATTTTCCCCCTATCTCTCTCTGCCCTAGAAGTGAAACACACTAGAGCAACAGTTTCTTTTGTTTAGAACATCATTCCTAGTAAACAGCTAGTTACGTGTTTTCTCCTCTGCTCAATGTGTGTCTGAGTGAATCCTATTCCAAGTGAAAAAAACATTTCAGTTGTCCTGTAGATTGGAAGATTTTTAGTTGTGTTAAATAATACTTGTCAAGAGTACTAGTTACAAAAAAAAAGAAAGTTTAGAGTAGCTCAAACTCTCCAAAAACTAAACTATTTTATCTTTGCTTATAATACACTATAAAATGTAAACTATATGAGACTGAAAGTGTTTCTCAGAGTTTGGGCAGTGCTACATGCAATGATGCTCCTATCTTACTATGGCTTAAAAACACCTAACATTTCAAAAGCTCTTCTTATTTATTGTTACCTTTATAAAAAATAAATATTATTAATAGACATGATAATTAATGTTATAGTATACAGAAGTAGTACTGCATTTCAGAAATGTTTTCTTTATAAGGTATTTATAAGGTATTTTATATTCTTCCTCTCTTTTGATAAAGCCAAACTTTTGCCTAGTTTTGCCTGGGATTTCAGAAATTTAGTGACTAAAGTGGACCCATATAATATCCTGATTCCTGTGGGGGAATTATTCATTGTTTTCATCACAAGCCCTTTTCTCTGATGCCAGTTACATTCATAAAATTAAAATTCTTGTTAGTCCAACTCAACACAGATGCCAAATAATAAAAATATTAGTAGGATTGTACATCTATCAGCCTGGTTTGACTTCATGCATATTTTGTTTTTAAAGGCAGTTCTATACTGTTAAATTGATTACTTGGCTACTTCTCCCATTTGAATTGCCCAGTTCTTGTTCAGTTCCATGCTATTTTCCTTTGAGACCAATTACTTTTCACAGTGAAGAGTACAAGGAATACAACTTGTACAGGAAACATGAGGAGTTCTGATAGCATAAAAATGCTGTCAAGTTGCATCGTTGATGCATTTTCAAGAAAATCTATTGAGATGTTGTGAGTGGGAAAGGAGAAGTTAAGTGTTTAATAGTAACAGAATTAATTATTGTTATTATAAACAAACCTTTCAAGCAGCTTGTAAAGCTTGTAAAGCTTTAATGTAATTTTCTGGTAGTAAACCAGAGAGAAATAACACAACTTTAACTTTTTAGAAGTTTGTTTCCTTTTTCCATGTAGTATCAGACATTCTTTATGGCATAAGCCATTAATTTTTCCTGGCAGCCTCTCAATGCAGTTTATTAGTCCAAGCAGTTGTTCTGTGTTGTCTGAGTATCTGCAGCCACGTCTGTACTCTGGTGCCAACTTTCTCTCTCTTGGCCTCACATAAGATGGTGCTTAGGCACCAAGTTGGTCTATTTCTATTGCTGTGGCTTGCTGCACTTTTGAATCCTTTATTTCAGGTGCATTTACATATATAGATAATTTTTAATTTTTTTTTTATCCTAAGAATCAACCTCACTATTACACAGACCCAAATCTCTTACTCATGTAGTGTTTGTTTATATGAGCCCCAAAACATATCTTGGCATAACACTCTGAAGCTAGGCACTACAACTTCCCCTCACCTTTGTTGGCTAGAAACCAAAAACTGATGCCAGTTCTGATTTCTGTTGAGAATTGTGCCACACACTCTTGTTCCACCCAAAAGTAGTAGTTTGCTAAGACACATTGTATGGGCTGCCATAGCCCTTCCAAAGTGACATTAGTTTAATTTATAACCTTGTGTAAGGTTAACAGTTAGATCAGGTAACGCGAAAAAAAACAGTACATGTTTTTAACACATTTGGTATTTTGTAGTTTTTAGTATTTCTGGGCAAAATGAGAATTCTGGTTCATCATTGAATGCAGCAATGACCTAGGATTGAAAAAGAGTCTTAGATGGAGCTAAGTTGGTGGTCAGCACATAACACCACGTTACACAGAATAAGGAGCTTTGAGAAATAGTTAGGACAGGGCTTTAATGAAGCTTAAGTTTTCAGATCAGGTTTCATCTTATGCTAGACCATGGTAACAGAGAGTGTCAGAGTTACAGCCAAGAGTTTTCATCAGACTGATGGTGAAAGGAGCTAATGGACACAAATAACTGTGGAACTTCTTTCTGACTAATTTACATTATTGTATTAAACTAATTAAGTTTCTTCTAAACAATAGACTAAGCCTAAAATTGAAATGAACTCTGCAGCCCACCAGGTACCTATGCACACATGTTTTACTGTAGCTTGTAGTTTCCTTACATTCCCAAGACCCTAAACTCAGTCCTGCTTTCAGGTCTGGTTCAATAATCCCTAAATATAAAAAACATAAATAAAAAGGACATAAATTCTGGTATCTAGCCTTGCTTTAGTCTGGGGGAATGTGTTCTGGTTCCGTGTAAAAAGGAGTTCAGGGCAGGACCCACACGGAACAGAACTATCTACTCCCCTTCTTCCCCGCCCCCGCCCCAGAGAGAGAGAGAGAGAGACTTTGAAAAAAAATATGAAGTATATTGTTTAACAAGGAACAGAAAATGAAAAAAGGAGGTAAGAAAAAAAATATATACAAAGATTAGGGGAAATACAAAAAATAAGCAAAATATACAAAACCCTCAGAAATAGTTCCAAGGTCCTATGGAGTGAAAGCACAACCTCCACCTCGGAGCTGCAGGGCAGGAGAGCAGTTAGCACCCACTTCCTGCCTCTTATGAGAGTGTGTGTGGGAAGGGGAGGGAATACAATGGTTCACCCCCACCCGGGGTCCTCCCAGTTGCTAGAAGGTCATGCCCCCATTCCAAGTCTCAAACCACAACAGATTGCTTTAAACTTTTTAGATAACTGAACCTCATTTTCTTTTCTCATTTTAACCCTAACCTTAATGAAATTCCAAACCAAGTCCAAAGCCTATTCCATCAGTATTTACCTTCCAAGTCCAAGTATCACTTTAGCACAAAAACAGCACTAGTTTGACAAGCTCTAATTCTTATCACTTCTAGGTCTCATTTGCATGTGCTATGCATCAAAAGTATTGTGTCACTGAATTAATTTACTTTTTTCTTGTTTTGTTTTTCAAAATAACAAATAAACCAGATTAATATTCCTGTTAAAAGAGGTTCTTTAACATAACTGATCAATGCCTGAAATATTTTCCATTTCAGATATCATACAAATTTTTACTATATTTTTAAAATATTTTAGACACATCAAAAGTAAATTTAGCTAAAACAAAGTTAAAATTTACAATTCCAGTATTTGTTGAAATACATATTAGAAGCACCCAACAGTAGAAATAAGCTATTTTGAACTTCAGTGAAGATAATAAACCTAAAATTGCTTTTAATTTTTTTTTTTTTTTTAATTTTCATATCAGAGGGTTTGGATGCTCAGAATAGGTTGCTTCAAGAAATCTCACTGGTAGAAGGTTTTTGTATTCTCTACCAGTTTCATACATTATGATGCTTGAAACAATTTACAAAATGGCAGATAATGTTTTACGATGCATTTAAGAACTTAGTTATCACATGTAAGAATGGTAAGACTTACTTTCTGGTAGAAGACAGTCTGACACACCATTCGTCTGACTCAAGCATTCCAAAAGTAATAAATTGACAATATCACATATCAGTACCTCTGTTTGCTGCAATGAATCTTAAATGCAAAACTTTGTAACAAAAGATCAAAATTCAGACTTCTGTATTTATCTCAATTGCCTATGGCTACTGCTGGAGACAGGAGACAAAGTTACACGGCTTTTTGATTCAGTGCATTGTAATAACTTCCAGATTTACATTACTGTGAATGCACTATCTAGAGAAGTAGTCACTAAATATTATTCTTCTAGTGTATTATAACTGTTATTTGTGGAAGGGTCTGAGTTTATGTTTGGCAACAGTGCAAGACCTATAGACATATACTAGTCATGCAGTTTATCTTGGATGTGTTTCAGCTGAGGAGTTCAAGTTCTCTTTGTACACTTTCTTACTTACACTGGTGCAGAAACCTGAGCATTTTTATTTCCTGTATATAAGATCATAATAAAATTGTATCCCTTTTAAAAGCTTATAAAAAGAATTAGAAATCTTATATGACTGTTAGGATTCCACGTTCCCTCTTGATCGCCATTATTTCCTGTGCTTGATGTCCTTAACCTAGGTAGGAAGAGTGTGAAGACAGGCCATTAAATTTATAAAATGCTGAAAATAATTTCTTAGTATATTCTTCAATCCTTGCACAATGTTTTGAAATTTTAAATTCACCCATCATTCTTCTTTTAACCTGCAAAAAGTCTTCAGTGGCTCCTGAGTGTTCTTCATATGCTCAGCAAAGATATGTGGGGATTTCACGTCAGGTTCTTTAAGGCAGCTGACTAATTCATTGGCACTGAAGTACCGAGTAACACAAAACCAAAGCTCATTTGAGGGTCTGAGCTGTGATCCACTGTAAAGACTAAGCACAACAAGTTCCAAATTTAGGATCATTTTCTTGTCAGCACAAGATCTACAAATGAGCCTGGATGTTTCTTGCAGTGGAGACATGCTTTTAATTTTCTCAGAAAGCAAAAATTGTTAAGCGATTTTGCCTAATGATTCCTACTGAAAAAGGTAAAAAGCCATGCTGCCTTATTTGTAACTCATCAGATTCTGTTTCACTGTGTAATGACAAACAGTCATATGAAACCAGGTCTTAACCTGCAAATATTTTTACCGTATTTGCAGCTGGGAAAAGAACAATATCTGATGCAAGAGTGACTTGCCCCACGAATTGGCTCTATGTTTCAGCTCAACACCATTGTTAGGAGATAAAGAGCGAAAACATGGAAAAGATTAAAAGAATGTTCTAAGAAAGCTAAAATGTAATATTGCAGTACTGCATAGTTAACAGTTCCTTACTGAATGGGATGCAGCTGCAAGAGTCATTAATCCTCTTTAATTCTTTGCCAATCTTGGTGTTACAGAAGCAGTGGGAGTAGAACTAATGGAATCTGAGTATGGATATTAATCCTCCTTTTGTAATTTCCTGTTTCATTTGTATTCAGTAGACTACTGTTGCATACAAAAGAGGAAATGAGACTTCAACAAGATATAAAACAAACAAGGATGTTAAAAAAAGAGATGAAGTAGTTCATAAGAATGAAGAACTGCTCAAACCTGTTATTTTTTATCTCTATTAGAAATTTCTCGGATTTACATCATTTCATGACAAAGAACTTTCTTTCCTTGACATATGTCCTTGCTGGTTCCCCAAATGCCAGAAGATCACCTACAGATTTTTTCCATCTTTTTATTCTCCTTACTATGCTCCAATAAGCATAATGACCCTTATTTTGACACACACTCCAAAGCTCCCTTTGCCATCAATTTACAGTTTCTTCTAGGACTCAGTAGGCCACTGTTTAATTTTTCAAGTTACCACTACTTTAAAAGCTGCCATGGAATATCTCAAATAGGAGTGAGTATTCTATAAACTTTCTTGTACGATTTTGTCCCTAATGTCTACTTATCATCCAGTTAATTACTTAAATAATGTTAAATTCGACCTTTTTCTTATGAATGAGCTCTGGTCTGAGTATTTTTGTCCAATCCAACCAGTAGCTTGAAGCAGGCATTCAGGGAAGGAAGAACAAGCCAAAGGAATATCTTAAAAGTGATGGCTTCACATTTCCTTTTCTTTTTACAATATCCAGGAGCAGACAAACAGAAGATATTGGACACAATGATGAGGGTCAAGAGGAGACTTATGGAACTTGTGAAGGCCTTGCACTACTAGCAAGAAGAGAGACTGCAGATTTCAGGGATAGATGATCATGATGTCCCAGGAGCTGGAGATGACAGATCAGTAGGGGCACCAGAACTACTCTGGGTTTCTGTTGTTCCATTCCATTTCTATTGGTCCTACTCCCAGATCTGTCAGTAGTCAGAGCCCCAGCAGCAAATCATCACCTCGGGTGCAGGCCCACCTTGACAAACTGACCCAGGGCCTGAAGTAGCTGTGCTAGAGCTAACTTTCTTGACACTGTGATGCTTTACACTAAAGCTAGGGTTGTAGGTAAGCAAGATAAGCTTTTCCACATAGACAAAATGGCATTGCAGGATATATGTTGCTGTTACTTAAAAAGTATGCTTCTTTAATAAAAATGGGGGCTGAAATGGTAGGGATTGCATGGAGATTTGCAGGTCTTTTTGACATTAACATCCTCCCAGTCCAATTTCTGCCAATTAACAGATGAATCCTTTCAGTAGGTGCAACAGGCTGACTGTGGGACTTCAGGCTAGGGGGTAAAGGATGCAAGGTAGCTGCACTGAGGCTGACTCACTGCCAGAATGAGTGTTAGGGTCCACACCAATAAACAGCGGTGTGCTTTTAGCTCATGAGAAGGTGACTCAAAGCAGAAAGGTAGTGAGTGGTATCAGCCATACAGATCCCTTTTGGACTGAAGACTACAAGAAAGAGGATGGTCCCAGACTATCTTTAATGGCATAGAGTGCAATTGAAGTATATCTCAATGGAGCTGGTGTCACTGATAATGGTGTCTATGAATCCTCTCCAGTGGCCCTGTAGGGCTTGCAGGCCTGCAGAATGGTAACACATTCCACTAGTTTTTATATAGGAGCCACAACATGGGATGAGAATGCCAGCAGCTGTCCCTGTGCAGTAGGGGAACACTTGCTGTACATTGTTGATTCAGGGAATCTCTACCACACTCAGGCTCTTTCTGGACTTACGTAGTTCATTCTGGTTGCCTGGTGAGATGCCTCCTGCAAATAAAAAAAACAACTCTGCCTCCCCTGATAAAGGATACTGGAAACTGACATGTTGAGCTTTACTATCAAAGGCCAGCTCTTCAGGAACAGTTCTGAAGACTTCCCTCCAGTTTATAGAGTTCACTGTCCTTAGCTGATCATTCAGTACTGCCTGGTCACAGAAGCAGGACCTGATCCTGGGGTTGCAAGATCTCCTCTCCACTATGAGAACACTGTTAAGGGCAGCCATTGTCACCTCTCTGTTGAATGGCAGCATCAGTGGCACCATTTTCTTGTCCACACTACTGACAGGAGTTTGGTACAAATTCTGGAGATCCCAGACAAGCTGCTTACAATATGTTTGGTGAGGCATGATCCTACTGCCTGGACATGAGAGGGAAGTGTGCGCTCACAACCCAGAATGTCAACTGTATCCTAGGCTACATCAAAATAAGTGTAGCCAGCAAGACGAGGAAGTTGATTCTTCCTCTCTACTTTACTCTATGCCAGAGAGACTCTGCTTGGAGTACTATATCCAGCTGTGGAGTCTCCAGCACAAGAAATAAATAGACTTAACGCAGTCGGTCCAGAGGAGGGCCATGAAAATGGTCAGAGGGCTGGACACCTCCCCTGTGAGGAAAGGCTGACAGAGTCAGAGTGGTTTATCCTGCAGAAGAGAAAGCTCCTGGAAGACATTACTGTGACCTTTCAGTACTTAAAGGTGGCTTATAAGAAAGATGGGGACAGACTTTTTAGTAGGACCTGATGTGATAGGACAAGGGGTAATGGTTTTAAAGTAAAACAGGGTGGATTCAGACTAGATATAAGGAAGAAATTTTTTACTCTGGGAATGGCAAAATATTGTAACATGTTGCTTAGCGAGGTGGTAGATGCCCCATCCCTGAAAACTTTCAAGGTCAGGTTGAACAGATCTCTGAGCAACCTGATCTAGTTAAAGATGTCTGTGCTCATTGCAAAGGGGTTGGACTAGACAAGGTATAAAAGTCCCTGCCAACCCAAATCATTCTATGGTTCTATGCAAAGTTCTTAGAGACATGAGATGTACACAAGATTAAGCTGACTTTGGAAGATTCAGAGATTCAACTCAGTACAACCCCCCAGACAACTCTGAATGTTTTTGAAAATTTCCAGGGCATTTGACCTTGCTACTGCATCCTTTTTTTTTTTGTTTGTTTTTAAACCTGCATTTAGAACGTATTTCCATCGTGTATGTGAACTGTGAAGAAAAGACATGCTGGATGTCCTCAGAGGCAGGTTACTCTTGCCTTTTATCCACAAAGTTGGTCCCTCTCTGCCATGTCTTTGCTCTCACAGACCCAGTTAAAAAGGAAGCCTAGCTTGATTCTAAATGCAGAGCTCCAACATGTCACATTTATTTATAACAATCTTGCTCAATTGTTTTCCCTGCTTGTTTTCTAATACACATCTCAAATATACTTTATTCAAACAGCAGTTTCAGCTGTTACTTCACATTATATCCTCATGCACACAAGCTATATTTAGTAAGAAGAATTCTTATGGAGATGTATTTTAGGATTCTTTAAAGGCTTGTTTGTGCCATAGCAAGCCTTCAGATCAGGGTTTTCAACCAGAAAAATGATGTCAAATGAGCTGGAGGATTTTGGGAATGTCAGCTTAGAGCTGTCAAAATGGAATACCAACACTGAAAAGGTGAAATGCATTCTGAGCTGTGAAGTATCATTTCTTTCTCTCTGAGAAAGTAACTAACAGAAAATAGTTAGATTTGAAGACTAAATTAGCTAAAAAATGCTGTAAAACACTGAAATAGAAGAAGAGTTAACATCCCTCTGATAGTTTTATCATACTTCATGAGGTTTTAGATGAGTGTTTGTGTGTGAAACAAGTACAGGGCCATGGCTTAACAAGGCATCTCTTTAATGATGTACCATTTATGGGGACATAATATATTACAATGACTTTGACAAGTGGGCCTTTCTCAAATTTACATAGGTAAGAGAGATATTGATAGGTAATAGAGACAAATAAGAAGTTTTTACTTTAAATAAACATGAAGAATTATTTGAAGACTCAGTTACTTGAACATATTTCTTCTCAATTTTTGAAAGTGTTTGATAAAGTATGTTATTTTATATCATGGACCAAAGGTCCTGAGCTGGTATCAACAACTTTGCTTTAGTTTGAGTTATATCAGTTTCCACCGTATAGAAGAATTGGTGTGTATTTAACTGACAAGTGAAAGATGGATTTTACCTTTATTTAAAAAATCTATAATAATTCTACTTTTTTTCCCAACTGTGTGTACAGTTTTAAGAGCTGTATTGACACCATTTCACCCAGGCAGATTTTAGAAACTTATCAAATGCCAAGATCTTTTTGACCAAGATGTGAAATATTTAGTATAAAACAAAAAAGAACGAAGTTTAATTTTCTCTCAAGGTTCTGCTGAAACATAAACCATTTCATTATATTTGAAATCCCAAAGGCCTTAGAAAATATTTTCTATGAACATTTCTCACGTTGTTTTGCATACTCATGAGATCTGAAGGTTTAATTGTGTTGCCTGCCCTGACTTGAGTTTTCCCTTTCATTGATCCCTGAAATGCAGATTGTTTTTTGCTACATAATTCTACAGAAAGGATATCTGTGTGCCTAGTCTAATGGGATCAGTCAGAAAAATCAAAACGAATGCTACTATGCTAGCAAATGAAGAATTGTCACAAAAAAAAACCCAAAACCAAACACAAAAGCAAGCAACAAACAAAACCACAACAAGAAGAAGCTGCTTCAAACTCAGAGCACTTACATACATTTTAAAAGCCTTCCATTTGGAAAAAAAAAAAAAAAAAAGGAACCTGAATTTAATAGCCTATGAGTGTCAACAGAACAAATAACAAATAGACTAATTTAACTGCGCAGTGAAGCATTAGAAAGCTCAATGCAAAGTTAAGGAAGAAAAAATCATTGTGAAGAGTAAGGAGTTTAAATCTGAGTGTGTTTAGTAATAGGCAAATCCTCAAAAGTTTATATATTGCACATTTTCTGTAACTAAAGTATTACTCATCTTTACACAAAGTATTTTGGAAATTCTGGAACTTTCCTCTTTCCTTTCTGTACTTATGAATATCAACCCATGCCAATAACCACTAAATTTTGCCCTTTTCCTCCCTTTGCCCTCAAAAGCAGCTCAGCAGGATCAGGCACTTTCGTAAATGTTCTCCCTTTCCTTTCTAAAAAAGAATAGGGGAAATAAAGAAACTCTACAATTATTTTGTACCAACAGTAGCAATGCTGAAAATCTTTGCAATCTAAAGCACTTTCTTCCATCTGTGAAGAAGGTTAATGGTGACTCCATGTAGGTGACAGCAGTCTAAGCACTGGAGCAGAATATTAAACAGTGATACCTCTTTGTGGAATATTAAGACCTCTCTTCAGGTCACAATGCTGACACTACTGTCCTGGTCACTGGCTGTCTCCCATACAGAAAGTCTGAAACTGTAAGCCTATGCAGAGGTGTCAAAATGGATGTGCAGTTACAAATAGTGATTTAATTTTCTCTTTATGAAGTTGTATTCTCTTTATAAAGTTGTAAATTTTATAATAAAGCTTACAAAAAAATAAAACCCTCTCAGTTACCCTACCTTGCACACAAGCTGTATTTTTGCATGATTTCACTCCAGTTGCTGCAGGGAACCACCATGTGATTCCACTGTCCATGCTCCTTTGGAGGAATCAATAGCAGGGCGGGGGAATGTGCTAACAACTTCTGCATACCAGCATTTTCTAGGTTGTTCTAACAAAGTCTTCACAACTGTCTGGGCAGGTGGTAAACCAACTAATATAGATATAACATGTTAATTATTTTCCCCTCTTTTTTCTTATTGCTTACCCTTTCACTACTCTTTGCTAAAAGGAAGGTGGGGTAGTAAAGGCACCTGTATCAGGGTCTGGCTGAGCTGATTTCCCATTGCAGCTCTCCTGGTGCAGAGCTTTTGTGCTGGGAGTCAGAAGTGAGTTGATCACACCCATGTTGTGCGCACCACTGAGCAGTGCTGGCACAACACCAAGGCTCTTCCTAACATTCCCCACCACAGTGGGATAAGGGGAGCAGGATCCTGGGAGGAACATAACCAGAACAGCTGACCCGAACTGACCACAGGGATATTCCATACCAGATGATGTCTGCTCAGCTATAAAGCTAGTGCAAAGAGGAGGGTTGGATGCTACTCCTTGGTCCTCCAAAACAACTGCTACATGTTTTGGAGCCCTACTTCCCAGGAAAAGGCCAGACATCTCCTGTTTTTTTTTCATTGCTTACATGCATGGCATTGCTTGGCTTTGCTTTTCATTAAACTGCCTTTGTTTTTACCCACAAGGGTTTTGTTTCCATCTTATTTTCCTTCCCCCTTTTTCTCTGTGGAGGAGGGAAAGGAAAAGGGGAAGGGTGATAGAGTGGCTTGGTGGGCACCTGTTGCTCAGCCAGGGTTAACCCACCACTGTGGAAGGAGACAAGGTCCCTGTAGTTAAAGTCAGTTTTAAAGACCTCTTGCCACCACATTGTGCAGTGTAGAAGTACGAGGTTTGGCAAATTTCTGGAACTACTCGTCAGGTAGATCTCCCATTAGATCACCCCCTGAGTAACTGAGAGGCAAAAGTGACATCCAGCTGGCTACAGGAAAATGGGGAAAATAGGTTGATTTACGTTTCCCTATCTTATATCCCAAATGAAGACAGGCTGAGCCAGGCTTCAGAATTTGTTCTGTTCTGGAAGGGAAATGTCAGCTGCAGCTTCTGAAACGCCTTTGGAGTATTTTATGAGTAGGTTTAATCTAATGCCAGCCATTTTTTACAAAAGTTGGCAAAGTGTGATACTGCTACTTTTGTTGCTGCATTTGAAGATTTGACCTGTTTCACAAAGGTCACAATCAATGCTTCTTTGGAGTTCCCTTTGGTTTTGTGTCATACATGAATCTGCTTGCCCGGCTTACAAGTCTCACTAAGAAAGATTTCTTGCTATGAAAGCTAAGCTAATAGGCATCAGAACACCATCTACATTTATCAGAATAGAATAAATTCTTACTGATAATTTCCTTCCTTCTGTGAATTCAGCAAGAAAAAATGAAGTTTAATATAAAAACTAGCAACATTACCGTTTTCCAGGAAGCAGAAAGAATTGTATATAACCTGATGTAACAGAAAACAAAGTCAGTAAATCATTACTTTGTTGTTATTGAATTTAAAGGTGGAGTTAATTGCTTTACTAGGGCAGTCAAACAAATCAAAGGGAACAATGTATAAATCTGATTGTATCTCATGTGTTGCTTATGAAACATTTGAAAAAAGATGCTGAAATTCAATTTTTTTTTTTTAAATAATTGGCATAATAAATTTACTGCAATGTCTTATGCCATGATTTGATATGACTACTTTAGAACTTTTTGCATTTTGTTATGGTGCAGAGTCAGACTTCATTAAGGTGCTGAATGGTCTTTAACAGTCTGGAATATTTTTATTTTTTTCCCTTGCTCATATTTTTCACTTTTTTTTTTTTCCCCAGATTTGATTGCTTTCCTAGACATAGAGAAGAGTGTTTCTTGGACAAAACTGACATAGTTAAAGGCATAATATTATGAAGGAACTTCAAAGATTGGGATAGCATTTATGAAACGAGAATTCTTAATGATAAAATTCTTTTATCATTACAATAAGTTATTTTAAACGGATAGCCTACTGTTGTTAGGAGACTGGAAATTATCACTAGGGACTGCTATGTGAAGTTAAAGATACACCAGAAAAGAAGGGTGCATCAAGATCCAGAGTATGTGTTACAGCTCTGAGTGTTGGGATTATCCACCAAATTTATTTGCTATTTTATTCCTTGGCTCTGTTTGGATGGAGTCCTTTGAATAGAAATCTCTTCTAGGTGTGGCAAGTGCTAAAGCATCAACACTAGCTTTAGCACCACTTGCCACTTTGCTTTAGCACTCCTGATCGGTGCTTGTCTCTCTTTTATTTAGGAGTATAGACACAACGAGAGACATAGAGCTGCCCAAAGGTAAGCAGCCAGTGATCTTGATTTTCACCTAAACTTGGTGTTAGCCCCACTGAACAAAGTTGCTCCTATGTCTTTTTTTTATAACATTTTTCGATGTATGAGTGAGCAGTGCTGTGTGAGTGCTAAATGATGATTAATTACTATAATTACAAACATTGCAAGGTTGGCTTGCTGGGGGTGTTCAATGTGAGTGCCCTATTCACAAGTCATGACAGATAAGTGGGAAATGATGTTGGTTCCTGTGGAGTGCTGTACTTTTGTATAGAAAATGCTTTATTTTTCACCTCCCATAAAACTAATTGCTTTGTGTTATTGTTTACCATCCTGTAATTGCAGTAGATGCAAAGAAGGAAAAATAAGTTTTCTTTTTGGATTGGTATGTAAGTGTGCATTTAGAAAGTGCCTAATATGAACCTGTGACGACAGAAGAAAGTAGAAGGAAACCCAAGGGTGTCAGATTCCCTTCCTAGAGAGCCTGAGCTTTCTATGTGTAAATTAACAGGAGTTATACATGCCTATGCTGTGAGGGAGCTAACATCCCCAAAACAGGTACTACAGTGCAAATGTGATTAATGACTCTGCAGTGACATGTCAGTACCTTCCCATGTATTGAACTGGAATTGAATTTCAAATGGCAAACAGAAAGAAAGTTTAAGATATATCTTTGTATTTTACAAAGTTGCAATTCAGACCTCATCTGGAGAAAGATGCAAAATAGAAAAGGAGAGGTTTATAATTGAAGCAGTTATATACACACATAAATACTTTGTTGCAGATTCTAATAAAACACAGGATGGTGCTAAGTGTATTGATTATGACTGTTTTCCTTACTTTCCCTCTGCCTGCAGTCAGTTCTTGTACACATCTGTCTGATGCGGTGTTTTTTGCTTCAGATAATATCTACACTGTGACTGTCAGGGCAACAGCTGAAGGTGACACATTGCAGAAATTGGAATAATTAGCACTGCTGGTCTGTGTCAACATATTGTAAAACATGATAATTTGTTCACGCAGAGAGCTCAGTGCTAAATTTTATCTAAGCGTATGAACATATTAGAGAAAAAAGTATATTTTAAAAGGTCCGTTCGGAGTTTGAAAAGTCTAAGTGAAGAAATGAAGATATGTAAGCTCTCAGACAAAAGCAGTACCAAGAAAACTTTTAAGGCTTGTTACATATGCCAAAAACCTAATAAAGTAGCAGAGCACATGTTGATGTTGAAGAAAATATTGCTTCTTTAGGGCAAAGTAACCACAGATTTTTTGTGTGTGTGTCAACTGAAAAAAAAAAAAGTCTCTATACTTGTCTTTTGTTAATGTGCTCACTGCCCTGTAATTTTACATTTTGAATTTAATGCTATTAGACCTTGTGTACTTGGCATAGGGAAGTTTAATCAAGAATTCATGGGCATGTCTGTAAGCATTTTGCAGAGGCATACGTATTGAAATTTGTACATGTGCATTCTCATTACCCCCGGTAATGAGTGTTTGTAGGAAACTGTGTCTAACACCCCAGCCAAAAAGAGCCTGCAAATTCTATTCCATATTCAATACTGCTTTAAGAGTGACACCAGTGAAGCTCTTGTTCTCATAAGTTTTGAACCCAATATTTCTATCTTTAGCATAAACTGTTAGCAGAACTGTACTA